>NC_091180.1:13751976-13790287 GCF_040958095.1 Procambarus clarkii | reverse complement strand
CTCCGCGGTACCTAGTTACTGATAGGTTAACGGGGCCGTTAGGTGATAAAGAGATGACAATAACAATTCGCGATTATGAGTCGATAACGAATCCGACTGTACCACCGAGACCCCTCAGGGTAAAATACACAGTGACCCCCCCCCCCCGGGCGTCTCACTGTAGGACTATGCACCACACAGTACACAGTGCCATTGTTGGCACTCTCCGTGTTACGTAAAGATCACCAAATCTCTCTCTCTCTTGGCATGAATTTTGATACAACAAACTGTTGGTTCTGGCTGCAGGTCGCGATGCTGGAACTGCTCAGAGCAGCTGTTCTTAACTACTGGAAACACACTTCTGAAGCGCTCATAATGTATTGTCCAGTTCCTGACGTATTCCAGAAGGATCCAGAACCTGAACTGGAAATGAAATTATGACATCACACACACACACACACACACACACACACACACACACACACACACACACACACACACACTCACACACACACACACACACACACACACACACACACACACACACACACACACACACACACACACACACTCACACACACACACACACACACACACACACACACACACACACACTCACACACACTCACACACACACACACACAACACACACACACACTCACACACACACACACACACACACACACACACACACACACACACACACACACACACACACACACACACTCACACACACACACACACACGCACACACACACACACACACACACACACACTCACACACACACACACACACACACATATGTACCACAATAACACATATCATCTCTTCTTTCCGTTAGCTTAAGTTAGCTTTGGATGGGTTTAATTAGTTGATTTTTTTAACAGCAGCGAGGTCACAGACAGCTCACACGACTCTCAGCTCCTGGACCCAACTTTATATGTGTTTAATTCAGCCGTGAGTCACACTATATGGTGTGGCTCCGTAGTGGGGTTCCCGGTTCGAGCCTCACAGCGCCCAGCTATTTGACGGGAAAGCAAGTGGACTCCTTCCAGTGGTTCCTGTCACTCAGAGGTCAAAGGCGGTCAACTGTGGGAGAGATGGAGATTGACAGGAATGGAGGGGGGGTAAATAGATGGTGGGAGGGGGTACGATAGATAGAGAGGGAAAGAGAGATGGAGGGAAGTTTGGATACAGGGATTAAGGAATGGATGTATGAAAGGGAGGGGAGGAATGAAGAGAGGAATAGAGGGAGGGATGGAGGGAGAGAGGGAGGGAGGATTATAGAGGGAGGGAGGGAGGGAGAGATGGAGAGAAAAAACACAAAAAAACTGGGTCAAAACAAGAGTTAAGAAGTCAGAAGATGTTTGCACAAGTGAGTGGTGTAAGAAGTGTGGCCATGGCCCTCTAGGGAGTGGCCATGGCCCTCTAGGGTGTGGCCATGGCCCGCCAGGGTGCGGCCATGGTCCGCCAGGGTGCGGCCATGGCCCGCCAGGGTGCGGCCATGGCCCGCCAGGGGTGTGGCCAAGGCCCGCTAGGGTGTGGCCATGGCCCTCTAGGGTGTGGCCAAGGCCCGCTAGGGTGTGGCCATGGCCCTCTAGGGTGTGGCCATGGCCCACCAGGGTGTGGCCATGGCCCTCTAGGGTGTGGCCATGGCCCTCTAGGGTGTGGCCATGGCCCGCCAGGGTGTGGCCATGGTCCGCCAGGGGTGTGGCCATGGCCCTCTAGGCTGCGGCCATGGCCCTCTAGGGTGTGGCCATGGTCCGCCAGGGGTGTGGCCAAGGCCCGCTAGGGTGTGGCCATGGCCCTCTAGGGTGTGGCCATGGCTCACCAGGGTGTGGCCATGGCCCTCTAGGGTGTGGCCATGGCCAGCCAGGGTGTGGCCATGGCCCGCTAGGGTGTGGCCATGGCCCGCCAGGGTGTGGCCATGGCCCGCCAGGGTGCGGCCATGGCCCGCCAGGGTGTGGACATGGCCCGCCAGGGTGCGGCCATGGTCCGCCAGGGTGTGGCCATGGTCCGCCAGGGTGTGGACATGGCCCGCCAGGGTGCGGCCATGGTCCGCCAGGGTGCGGCCATGGTCCGCCAGGGTGCGGCCATGGTCCGCCAGGGTGTGGACATGGCCCGCCAGGGTGCGGCCATGGTCCGCCAGGGTGTGGACATGGCCCGCCAGGGTGCGGCCATGGCCCGCCAGGGTGTGGCCATGGCCCTCTAGGGTGCGGCCATGGCCCGCCAGGGTGTGGACATGGCCCGCTAGGGTGCGGCCATGGCCCGCCAGGGTGTGGCCATGGCCCGCTAGGGTGCGGCCATGGCCCGCCAGGGTGTGGACATGGCCCGCCAGGGTGCGGCCATGGTCCGCCAGGGTGTGGCCATGGTCCGCCAGGGTGTGACCATGGCCCGCCAGGGTGCGGCCATGGTCCGCCAGGGTGTGGCCATGGTCCGCCAGGGTGTGGACATGGCCCGCCAGGGTGCGGCCATGGTCCGCCAGGGTGCGGCCATGGTCCGCCAGGGTGTGGACATGGCCCGCCAGGGTGCGGCCATGGTCCGCCAGGGTGTGGCCATGGTCCGCCAGGGTGTGGCCATGGTCCGCCAGGGTGTGGCCATGGCCCGCTAGGGTGTGGCCATGGCCCGCCACGGGGCACCCTGGCGCTCCCTCCCAACAACACGGCCTCTCACCTAATGTCTCAAATTTTTGACAAAATCAAAAAATCCGTAAAAACAATTACTCATTAACAAAAATTAAAGCAACGTAACATTCACGTTTTCTTTGCATCAGCCGCGATATGTTAGGTGGGTTGCTCGTGCACTTCTGGCTAAGCAAAAACAATTTGTACAGAGTGGCGAATCAAGAAAACTGGCTGTGTTAACAGCTGGCCCCACCAGGCGGAGGATGGATCTCGCTGAAGCATCGCCCGCGAGGGTAAACAGTGGGTGAGGAAATATCAAATGACAGACTCCGGACCTGACTTGGGGAAGCTGGTAAGTGCGTATGAAAACCCCAAGTTCGAACAAACGGAACACTTGGTTGTATACCTGGTTGTTAACCGGGCGGCGGGTTGTGTTCCAAGGAAACCCGTGGGTTTCCATGCGCTTACCATGCGCTTACCATGCGCTTTCTCTCCTTATTACTTGGTATCTCCCCCGGATATGCAGCATCGGATATCATATCGTTGATTTTTGTTTCCACGATTGCAATTAAAATCAGGTTCTGTTTTGCTGGCACTTTCATTTAATTCCTCTACTTTGTAACTCTATCAGCATTTGTGTACCAAACTTTGAGGCTCTTCTTGGACGCACTGTTTACAGAATCCTCAGAGCATTTCTATATATTTGCCTGTACTAGTGTATTGTCCTGCCAGACATCATAAGTGAGTGAATCACAGTAGTGTCATCCTTGTAGTGTTATCATATTATGTCGTGACCATATGATCGCAGGAACACTTGAGAATGTTTATTCCCAAAACGACGAGAAACCCGTCTGAAATAAAGCGTAGTCACATAATTATGCTTGCGGGGGTTGAGCTTCGACTCTTTGGTCCCGCCTCTCAACTGTCAATCAACAGGTGTACAGGTTCCTGAGCCTACTGGGCTCTATCATATCTACACTTGAAACTGTGTATGGAGTCAGCCTCCACCACATCACTTCCTAATGCATTCCATCCGTTAACTACTCTGACACTGAAAAAGTTCCTTCTAACGTCTCTGTGGCTCATGTGGGTACTCAGTTTCCACCTGTGTCCCCTTGTTCGCATACCACCAGTGTTGAACAGTTTATCATTACCTACCCTGTCAAATCCTCTGAGAATTCTGTAGGTTGTGATCATGTCTCCCCTTACTCTTCTGTCTTCTAGCGTCGTGAGGTGCATTTCCCGCAGCCTTTCCTCGTAACTCATGCCTCTTAGTTCTGGGACTAGTCTAGTGGCATACCTCTGAACTTTCTCCAGCTTCGTCTTGTGCTTGACAAGGTACGGGCTCCATGCTGGGGCCGCATACTCCAGGATTGGTCTTACATATGTGGTGTACAAGATTCTGAATGATTCCTTACACAGGTTCCTGAAGGCTGTTCTGATGTTAGTCAGCCTCACATACGCCGCAGATGTTATTCTCTTGATGTGGGCTTCAGGAGACAGGTTTGGTGTGATATCAACTCCTAGATCTTTCTGCCCGTTTCATGAAGGACTTCATCTCCTATTCGGTATCCTGTGTCTGGCCTCCTGTTTCCACCGCCTAGTTTCATTACTTTGCATTTACTCAGGTTGAACTCTAGCAGCCATTTGTAGGACCATTCATTCAGTCTGTCTAGGTCATCTTGTAGCCTCATACTATCATCCTCCATTTTAATCTTCCTCATAATTTTTGCATCATCAGCAAATAATGAGAGGAACGATTCTATACCCTCTGGGAGATCATTTACATATATCAAAAACCTTTATATACCTTTCACTCCTGTCTGCATCTCCAGCTTTCGCACCAGTCTCTGGTGTGGTACTGTGCCAAAGGCTTTCTGGCACTCCAAAAATATGCAGTCTGCCCACCCTTCTCTTTCTTGCCTGATTCTTGTTGCCTGGTCGTAGAATTCAATTAATCCTGTGAGGCAGGACTTGCCATCCCTGAACCCATGTTGATGCTGTGTTACAAAGTTCCTTCGCTGTGTGTGTGTATGTGTGTTTGGTAACTCTCTCTCTCTCTCTCTCTCTCTCTCTCTCTCTCTCTCTCTCTCTCTCTCTCATACCTATCCCTGTCTCACATTCTTCTCTCCCCTCTTTCCCCTCATTTTTACTCATACGTTCTCTTGGTCTGCCATTCACCTTGCCCCTTGTCATTGTGTGTTTCCTCACCTCTCCCCTCTCTCTCACCTCTCCCCTCTCTCTCACTTCTCAATTCTCACCTTTCAGTTATCGTTTTAAGTTGAGATATCTACTCGCCAGTCACGCTTTCATTCACTGATTCCTTCTCTCTCTCTCTCTCTCTCTCTCTCTCTCTCTCTCTCTCTCTCTCTCTCTCTCTCTCTCTCTCTCTCTCTCTCTCTGTCTCTCTCTCTCTCTCTCTCTCTCTCTCTCTCTCTCTCTCTCTCTCTCTCTCTCTCTCTCGTCCCATCTTCCTTCGAGAGCTCTCAGATTTATCCTTCCTTCCATACCTGTCCTACACCTGTGTCACAGCTGTCCTACACCTGTGTCACAACTGTCCTACACTTGTGTCACAGCTGTCCTACACCTGTGTCACAACTGTCCTACACTTGTGTCACAGCTGTCCTACACCTGTGTCACAGCTGTCCTACACCTGTGTCACAACTGTCCTACACTTGTGTCACAGCTGTCCTACACCTGTGTCACAACTGTCCTACACCTGTGTCACAGCTGTCCTACACCTGTGTCACAACTGTCCTACACTTGTGTCACAGCTGTCCTACACCTGTGTCACAACTGTCCTACACCTGTGTCACAGCTGTCCTACACCTGTGTCACAACTGTCCTACACTTGTGTCACAGCTGTCCTACACCTGTGTCACAACTGTCCTACACCTGTGTCACAACTGTCCTACACCTGTGTCACAGCTGTCCTACACCTGTGTCACAGCTGTCCTACACCTGTGTCATAGCTGTCCTACACCTGTGTCACAGCTGTCCTACACCTGTGCCACACCTGTTTCACATCTTTCGTACTTATCTTACACCTGTTTCACCCCTCTTACATTGAGGTGGGTGAAGCAGGTCTGTATTGCACCTGTCACAGGTGTGGACCACAGGTGCCAACATCCACACACCTGAAGGCTTGTCCACTATAAACACATTTACAGTGCAATTCAATTCTTTCTAGATGAAAAATATGTATATATAAGTCATTTCGTATATCTTTAAAATCTGTGACATACAAAAATGTGTATTTTGGAGTTCATGAGGGTGCTTCCTTACAGCTCCCTAACCTCACCCTCGAACGACGGTCATATAAATGTCTGTGAATACTCTTGTTTTCTTCTAAATTGCTGTTGAAGTGTCTGTAGTTAAGACCGGTAGTTAAGACGGTGATGGTTGCGTTCAGGGTGACGCCAATGGGGGTGTATATTTTGATATTTTCTCCACATTTAAAAAACAAGGGGGAAAGTGCCATATCATTGAATTGCTGATAGTCGACAGGCGGGGCTTAGGAGCTGATGCTCGGCCCTGTCAACAAAATTGGGTGAGCACACACACACACTCATTTGGGCACTCAGTTTCCACCTGTGTCCCCTAGTGTGTGTGTCCCTTGTGTTAAATAGCCTGTCTTTATCTACCCTATCAATTCCCTTGAGAATCTAACTTCAGAATTGCTGTTAAATACATGGATGGCGATACACTAAAGAAATTGTTCACGACTTTTGTTAGGCCAAAGCTAGAATATGCAGCGGTTGTGTGGTGCCCATATCTTAAGAAGCACATCAACAAACTGGAAAAGGTACAAAGACATGCTACTAAGTGGCTCCCAGAACTGAAGGGCAAGAGCTACGAGGAGAGGTTAGAGGCATTAAATATGCCAAAACTAGAAGACAGAAGAAAAAGAGGTGATATGATCACTACGTACAAAATAGTAACAGGAATTGATAAAATCGATAGGGAAGATTTCCTGAGACCTGGAACTTCAAGAACAAGAGGTCATAGATATAAACTAGCTAAACACAGATGCCGAGGAAATATAAGAAAATTCACTTTCGCAAACAGAGTGGTAGACGGTTGGAACAAGTTAGGTGAGAAGGTGGTGGAGGCCAAGACCGTCAGTAGTTTCAGAGCGTTATATGACAAAGAGTACTGGGAAGACGGGATGAGCGACCACAGTGTACTGACATTTGAGTATCTGATTGAAGAAGGATTAAGTAAATCGAGGAGGAGAACTGAAAACAAAAGTCTGGCATTCCGAAAGGGAAACTATGAGGAAATAAGGAAATTCCTAACAGACATAACATGGGAAACAGAGCTCAGGGAAAAGACGGCCCAAGACATGATGGACTACATCACACAGAAGTGCAAGGAAGCAGCAAACAAGTTTGTCCCAGTTCAAAAGGAAAACAACGAAATGCACATGAGAAACCCATGGTTTAACCAGAGATGTAGGCTAGCTAAGCAGCAAAGTAAAAGGGCATGGAGAAACTATAGGAATAACAGGACACTTGAGAGCAGAAAAAGATACCAGAATGCCAGGAATGAATATGTCAGGATGAGAAGAGAGGCAGAAGGACAATACGAAAATGACATCGCAAGCAAGGCAAAGACTCAGCCTAAATTGCTGCAAAGCCACATCCACAAACATGCCAGCACACAAACATCATCCCACCACACAAACATCATCCCACCACACAAACATCATCCCACCACACAAACATCATGCCACCACACAAACATCATCCCACCACACAAACATCATGCCACCACACAAACATCATCCCACCACACAAACATCATCCCACCACACAAACATCATCCCACCACACAAACATCATCCCACCACACAAACATCATCCCACCACACAAACATCATCCCAGGACATAAACATCATCCCACCACACAAACATCATCCCACCACACAAACATCATCCCACCACACAAACATCATGCCACCACACAAACATCATGCCACCACACAAACACTGCTCTCAATCACACGAGTGTCACAGTGTAGAATACAGAGATGGAGATGTATTCGGTAATACAATAACATAAAGCAGTTGAGTAATGGGCTCATACGAGGCCTAATGTATGCTAATTTATTTAACAAATGTTGATATTTGTTAATTAACCAGGCGCGAGAGAGAGAGAGAGAGAGAGAGAGAGAGAGAGAGAGAGAGAGAGAGAGAGAGAGAGAGAGAGAGGGAGAGAGAGAGAGAGAGAGAGAGAGAGAGAGAGAGAGAGAGAGAGAGAGAGAGAGAGAGAGAGCGAGAGAGAGAGAGAGAGAGAGAGAGAGAGAGAGAGAGAGAGAGAGAGAGAGAGAGAGCGAGAGAGAGAGAGAGAGAGAGAGGGAGAGAGAGAGAGAGAGAGAGAGAGAGAGAGAGAGAGAGAGAGAGAGAGAGAGAGAGAGTACAACACCTTCCTCCTAATCCACCACCTCTAAACATCATAGAGCAGGTGTTAAAGCTCTATAAGAAACACATCATCAAAGAAAATACATTATATCCTCAACAAATCATTTGGAAAACTACATCAACTAAGCAAGAAAATAGGTAAAAATGATATTCCCATTTTAATTGGCTCTTACCCAAAAGGTTTCAGAGCCTGGTGGAATTCTATCTATCAGAGGCTGACTCGAACCATGGTCCCGTTTTTTGTCTTCAGGTAAATATTGCTTTTTTCCTCGGCCGGGAGTAAATGACTGTTGCGTAATTGGAGGCCAGAATTGACTTCTTTTGCCCAGATCTAATTGGTTATGGAACCTGTTCACAGATGAGTTAAACCTAATTTGGTTATACTAGTTTCTTTTTAAATAAGCAATATAGTTACCCTTAATTGTGTAATATGAGTTTATTGTGTGTGTGTGTGTGTGTGTGTGTGTGTGTGTGTGTGTGTGTGTGTGTGTGTGTGTGTGTGTGTGTGTGTGTTAGTTATTGAACTTTTAAACATAATTCGAATAACTGGTGTTTTAATTCTAAAGTTTGACCTGACAAGCTGAAGGTGTGCTTTGACAAGGGTAGCTCCTTGTTTGCCAGGTATGTATATATATATATATATATATATATATATATATATATATATATATATATATATATATATATATATATATATATATATATATATATATATATCCGTCTTTCCTCAATACTTTTTTACAAGTAAGCAAAGCATAAAATTATATGATAAACAAAATACAAAACAAACTAATCATTAAACAGCAAAACTGATATCGAAACAAAAGCAAAAATTGAAAGCAACAAAAGTCCCCAAAATATCCCTAACTAATCCCCAAATTTCCTGCACAAATACCCCCGATACAAGCAACAATCTTCCCCCATTACAACCCTCCAATTCTCCCTAAATTGTGAGGCTCAAAATCTGAAACCCATTACCAAGCGAAGGGGACTAGATAGTGCTATCCCTCTCCGGGGGCCACAAGACCGAAAATCCTTCCCACTCTACAGGTAATAAGGACCATATAACCGCTCCAACGTGTCTTCAGATCACCTGTCGCCCGAGGGTAAGATGTAATTAGCACCTCGTAGTTAGCAGACCCACCTTCCTTACTGCCTCGTTAGGAGAAGATGGTAGTTAAGAGCCTCGGTAAATGGCGATTGAGTCGTCGGAACTAAACGAGGCAATTGGTGTATGGTAACGAGTCGTTTACCTGTGCTACGGCGGAGAAGGGAAATTATTAACGGGAAGAAATAGGGAAACAGAGGATGAAAATGGGGAAGAGAGATAGGAAGGTGAGAGTAGGCTTAGGCCTGAAGAGTACTAAAGGTAGGAAAGGAAGAATACGGGATGCGGACGGTCGGGGATTGAACGCCGACCTGCAGGAAGGGAGACCGTTGCTCTACCGTCCAGCCCAAGTGGAAGGGGGTAGGAAAGAAGTGCTCAAGGGGAAGGAGGTAGGAAATGGGTGCTGGGCAGAAGAGGTAGGCAGTGATGGGTGATGTTAGGGCTCAATTGGTGCTCAAGTGATGTTCAAGTGGTCCTTTCCGAATTCTGGTTCACTGCTCATATTTGGAGTTTGAAATTGCGATTTTATATACCGAAATTATGCCAATTACTGGAAACGGCGATGGGTCATATTTTGCCCCCCCCCCCCCTGCAGTTTTCAAAATATCTGAAATGTCGGAAATTTGACTCCTGTGAGTGATTTTTGAGCCGAATTCTGACTCTCTGCACATATATGGAGTTTGAAATTACAACGTTTTGTTGTTCAATTGGTGCTCAAGTTGTGCTCAATTGTGCTCAATTGTTCTCAATTGGTGCTCAAGTGGTGTTCAAGTGGTGTTCAAGTGGTGCTAAAGTGGTGCTCAATTGTGCTCAATTGTGCTCAAGTTGTGCTCAAGTGGTGCTAAAGTGGTGCTCAATTGGTGTTCAAGTGGTCCTCAAGTGGTGCTCAATTGGTGTTCAAGTGGTGCTCAATTGTTGTTCAAGTGGTGCTCAAGTGGTGCTCAAGTTGTGCTCAAGTGGTGCTAAAGTGGTGCTCAATTGGTGCTCAAGAGGTGCTCAAGTGGTGCTCAATTGTTGCTCAAATGGTGCTAAATTGGTGCTCAAGTGGTGCTCAAGTGGTGCTCAATTGTTGCTCAAGTGGTGCTCAAGTGGTGCTCAAATTGTGCTCAAGTGGTGCTAAAGTGGTGCTCAATTGGTGCTCAAGAGGTGCTCAATTGTTGCTCAAGTGGTGCTCAATTGGTGTTCAAGTGGTGCTCAATTGTTGCTCAATTGGTGCTCAAGTGGTGCTCAATTGGTGTTCAAGTGGTGCTCAATTGGTGCTCAAGTGGTGCTCTAGTTGTGCTCAAGTGGTGCTCAATTGGTGCTCAATTGTTGCTCAAGTGGTGCTCAATTGGTGCTCAAGTGGTGCTCAATTGGTGCTCAAGTGGTGCTCAAGTAGTGCTCAATTGGTGCTCAAGTGATGCTCAATTGGTTTTCAAGTGGTGCTCAAGTAGTGCTCAATAGGTGCTCAAGTGGTGCTCAATAGGTGCTCAAGTGGTGCTCAAGTAGTGCTCAATTGGTGCTCAAGTAGTGCTCAATTGGTGCTGAAGTGGTGCTCAATTGGTTTTCAATTGGTGCTCAAGTAGTGCTCAATTGGTGCTCAAGTGGTGCTCAAGTGGTGCTCAATTGTTGCTCAAGTGGTGCTCAAGTGATGCTCAAGTGGTGCTCAAGTAGTGCTAAAGTGGTGCTCAATTGGTGCTCAAGTGATGCTCAATTGGTGCTCTAGTGGTGCTAAAGTGGTGCTCAATTGTTGCTCAAGTGGTGCTCAATTGGTGCTCAAGTAGTGCTCAAGTAGTGCTCAATTGGTGCTCAAGTGGTGCTAAAGTAGTGAGACAATCTATTGACCATCAATTTATTCATAAAAAAAATAAAAAAAAAAACATTATAACAAGTATTCTATTCACCTCAGTTCTAGGAGATTCGAACCTCGTCCCCCCGACACGCCGGGGCCCTGTCGACTGGGCTATGAGTCCTCTTAATAGGGAAAGTTATATTACAAAATGTGCAACAAAAAATATCTCAACAGTATAAAAAAAATCGGAGTGGAAAAGAGGAAAATATTTAGAGTTTTGTCACAAGTTGGGGCTGAGCAGGGTCCGGGGTCGAGGCTCCCCCTGGAGTACTGAAGGCCGCTCAAACAACCGGAGTTACTCAGCTCACAGCGCAATACAGGGAAAATTCAGAGGGATAAATGTACTGGAAAATGTGGGTTTGGGAGCAAAGGAATACATACAATGGGGGGGGGGATGTTTTGTGTGTTTGTGGTGTGTATGTGTACTTAGTTGTGTTTGCGGGGGTTGAGCTCTGGCTCTTTGGTCCCGCCTCTCAACTGTCAATCAACTGGTGTACAGGTTCCTGAGCCTACTGGGCTCTATCATATCTACACTTGAAACTGTGTATGGAGTCAGCCTCCACCACATCACTGCCTAATGCATTCCATCTGTTAACTACTCTGACACTGAAAAAGTTCCTTCTAACGTCTCTGTGGCTCATGTGGGTACTCAGTTTCCACCTGTGTCCCCTTGTTCGCGTACCACCAGTGTTGAACAGTTTATCTTTATCTACCCCAGACAATTCCTCTGAGAATTTTCTAGGTAGTGATCATACCTCCCCTTACTCCTCTGTCTTCCAGTGTCGTAAGGTGCATTTCCCGCAGCCTTTCCTCGTAACTCATGCCTCTTAGTTCTGGGACTAGTCTAGTGGCATACCTTTGGACGTTTTCCAGCTTCGTCTTGTGCTTAACAAGGTACGGGCTCCATGCTGGGGCCGCATACTCCAGGATTGGTCTTACATATGTGGTGTACAAGATTCTGAATGATTCCTTACACAGGTTCCTGAAGGCTGTTCTGATGTTAGTCAGCCTCGCATATGCCGCAGACGTTATTCTTTTTATGTGGGCTTCAGGAGACAGGTTTGGTGTGATATCAACTCCTAGATCTTTCTCTCTGTCTGTTTCATGAAGTACTTCATCTCCTATTCTGTATCTTGCATGAGAAGCTGTAGAGAGAGGTTCAGCGATCCGCTTCAGATTCGACAAAATTGTCAAATGAACAAAAGGGCAAGTCTGAAATCGTCCATAGGGTGTCTACCAACAGGTTCAACGTCGATGACGTTGACCACAGCGTCGATTCAACGTTGACCACAGCGTCTATTCAACGTTACTCAAGCATAACGTTGAATCGCCCACTGTGAGGAAGGGAGAATGAGAAAGAGGAATTGTGGGAGGCTGAAAGCGAAGGAGAGAGAGAGAGAGAGAGAGAGAGAGAGAGAGAGAGAGAGAGAGAGAACGAAAAGAAGGGAGAATGAGAGGGAGGGCGGAGGGAAAATAGGAGAGAGGGAGGGAGAATAAAATGGAGAGAGGGAGGGGGGAGACAATAAGGAACAGTTAGACATACCCCGGGCACCGCCGGGTCCCGCCAAACACACACCGAAACTACGACGTTGGTACAACGTTCGAACAAGATTTAACACCTAACCAGTTATAACAACCAATATAGCAAGTTGTAACAACGTTCTAATATGTCATAAACACGTTGTTGAAAATGGTTACAGTGTTACAGTGATGAGGCGGGATAGGGAAGGTGTGTGTGGGGGGGCAGGGAGGGGGAGGAGACCTAAGAGCCCCAGGCACCACCGGGTACTCTATCTAGTATATAACATATAATTATATAAATATACATGATATATTCCATCCATTTGGCAACTCAGGACGGAAAATCTGAGCGCTGACGACCCCACGACTCAGGGGCCAGATTCACGAAGCAGTTACGCAAGTACTTACGAACCTGTACATCTTTCCGCAATCTTTGGCGGCTTTGTTTACAATTATTAAACAGTTAATGAGCTCCGAAGCACCAGGAGGCTGTTTATAACAATAACAACAGTCGATTGGGAAGTTTTCATGCTTGTAAACTGTTTAATAAATGTAACCAAAGCCGTCAAAGATTGAGGAAAGGTGTACACGTTCGCATGTACTTGCGTAACTGCTTCGTGATTCTGGCCCCTCACATGTTTATATATCCTCTGATATTCTATGTGAAACTAAAGTGAAAGTTTGTGTAGCAATTTTCGGAATTTTCAAATAGACACACATATACCAGTGGTCGTATAGCGTGAGAAAACATAAACATTCCATATCGCAATTCCAACTATCTCCATCAGCTGATTTTTTGGCGCGCAGACACAATGTAAACAATAGCCAGCTGACCGCGGTGTTGCCAAGCCGACCGCATCGCGTTTTTCAAATTCCACATTTCCCCTCGTGCATTTTTGTCGTATTGACACATTTGTGATGGCGTTTACGAGTGGTTGGTTTCCAGAGGAGTTCATCTGAATAACTGTTTGATGAATGACCCATTGTATATGCAAATTTTGGGCCGGTTGTTGCGAATGGCAAGAGCGTAGGCACGCTAAGCGTCCGGATACCAGATAGTTCAGAAGGTAGAGTTGATCTTTATCCTAGTGTCTCTACTGGCAAAATCTCTCTCTCTCTCTCTCTCTCTCTCTCTCTCTCTCTCTCTCTCTCTCTCTCTCTCTCTCTCTCTCTCTCTCTCTCTCTCTCTCTCTCTCTCTCTCTCTCTCCCTCCCTCTCTCTCTCTCTCTTTCTCTCTCTCTCTCTTTTCCCTCTCTCTCTCTCTCTCTCTCTCTCTCTCTCTCTCTCTCTCTCTCTCTCTCTCTCTCTCTCTCTCTCTCTCTCTCTCTCTCTCTCTCTCTCTCATTAGCATGATATCAGGAAGGTAGACAGCCCCCCCCTTGCTATCACTCACTAAATTTCATATATCTACATCCTTGTCTTTTTCTATATCTCTCTGTCATCTTCCAAGAAAAGTCTCCCCTGTCATGACCTCGGAGTGCCTGACAGGCGCGGTCACGTGTCATGCGCTGCACTCTCGAGAATACCTTTGGAGCAGGACCGGGTATCGAACCAGCGTTCTGGGTCTCCCACCGACCAGGATTGACTAAAAGCTATACAACCTGTGGTGATGCATCTTCCTCGTGGTTCCATCAGGCTGTGGTTGGTGGCATTCAGTGCTTCAGTTACGTTAACAGCTGTAAAATCACTATACGGCACAACGATGTGTGGTACTCCTACCGTGGGTGTAGTTAGGGTGTAGTTAAGGTGTAGTTAAGGTCCTAATGTCTATAGTGTTAAGTTAATGTTTATATCTTAACATTTATTAAAACATTTTTCATCTTTGTCTATAGAAAACACCTGAAAAAAATTCAAATCTGTAACGAGAGAAAAGAAGCGTGTAATCCCGCAGGATATTCTGATAATCCAGAGGAATCCAACTCTGGATTAATTAGGAATCCAACTCTGGATTAATTAGGAATCCAACTCTAGATTAATAACGAATCCAACTCTGGATTAATAACAAATCCAACTCTGGATGACTACAGGTAAAGTACAGGTCCTCGTGTCAGATCTCAGTTAACTCTCCATCTTCCCAACTTGTTAAACTCATATTAGACATAAACTACCCAATGGGAGATGCATCACATATTAAAACTTTTATCAACTTTCATCCCAGAAGATCAAAAGTGTCTTTGAATGCTGTATAATATTTTTAGAGTTTTTGAAGCCTTTGAAGGAACTTCGTCCCTATAGACGAAAGTCAAATAGATGTCAAACAGGAAATTATAAAATATATTTGATCGTTTTTGGGGGAAGAAAAAGAACTTTTTCGTTTATAAAAATAACTGATTACAAAAAATATATATTAATTATATGAAAAGGAAAAAAGAAAGCTTTGACTGGGAATAAAATATTAATATGTATCTTTAACTCAGTGTGGTAATTACAATGTGTACCTCTGTATTGCGACCACCTCTATATTGCGTCCACCTCTATATTGCGTCCACCTCTATATTGCGTTCACCTCTATATTGCGTCCACCTCTATATTGCGTCCACCTCTATATTGCGTCCACCTCTATATTGCGTCCACCTCTATATTGCGTCCACCTCTATATTGCGTCCACCTCTGTATTGCGACCACCTCTATATTGTGTCCACCTCTATATTGCGTCCACCTCTATATTGCGTTCACCTCTATATTGCGTCCACCTCTATATTGCGTCCACCTCTATATTGCGTCCACCTCTAAATTGCGTCCACCTCTGTATTGCGACCACCTCTATATTGCGTCCACCTCTATATTGCGTCCACCTCTGTATTGCGACCACCTCTACATTGCGTTCACCTCTATATTGCGTCCACCTCTATATTGCGTCCACCTCTATATTGCGTCCACCTCTATATTGCGTCCACCTCTAAATTGCGTCCACCTCTGTATTGCGACCACCTCTATATTGCGTCCACCTCTGTATTGCGTCCACCTCTATATTGCGTCCACCTCTATATTGCGACCACCTCTATATTGCGTCCACCTCTATATTGCGTCCACCTCTATATTGCGACCACCTCTATATTGCGTCCACCTCTATATTGCGTCCACCTCTATATTGCGACCACCTCTATATTGCGTCCACCTCTATATTGCGTCCACCTCTATATTGCGACCACCTCTATATTGCGTCCACCTCTATATTGCGTCCACCTCTATATTGCGACCACCTCTATATTGCGTCCACCTCTATATTGCGTCCACCTCTATATTGCGACCACCTCTATATTGCGTCCACCTCTATATTGCGTCCACCTCTATATTGCGTCCACCTCTATATTGCGTCCACCTCTATATTGCGTCCACCTCTATATTGCGTCCACCTCTATATTGCGACCACCTCTATATTGCGTCCACCTCTATATTGCGACCACCTCTATATTGCGACCACCTCTATATTGCGTCAACCTCTATATTGCGTCCACCTCTGTATTGCGTCCACCTCTATATTGCGTCCACCTCTATATTGCGTCCACCTCTGTATTGCGTCCACCTCTATATTGCGTCCACCTCTGTACAATGACCACTTCTGATTGCACATTGGCTACCTCCTTAGCCCTATGATTTCGGGGCTCAACGTCCTCGAGGCCCGGTCCTCATCCGGGCCTCCAGGTTGCTGGCCTGGTCAACCAGGCTGTTGACCTTGCTATAATGACCTCCCCTCTTTATAACACTAACTGCTTTGTAATGAACTTTGCATATCATCTGTTTATTACGGCCGCCTTCGCTGAAATATCGACCACCTCGCTATAACGGCTAATTTATTCCTTCACCTGCATATAATGACCGAATATATAATCTATATAATCTCTATATATTGAATCTCATTCCAATGATGAATCGCTTAGTGGGTGTTTAGGCCACTCGTCCTAAATTAGGTGATATAACCAATCTTGCTGTCCACACTTTGTCCTGACCACGTCTATAAGGTCACCTTCTTAAGTAGCAGCTTAAGGAGCAGTGTCACCATCTTAAGGAGCAGCTTAAGTGTCTCGCCTCACTGAGTGATGTCTACTTCCATGGTCGGCACTCTACATCCTGCAGCTCAGACGTCCAAATGTGCAGGATTTCTACCTCAAGGTGTCTAAGTAGACAAGATCTACCTGAGGTCGTGTCTACCTCTACCTGGGCTTGAGCAGAGAGAACTGGCAGTGTACGCCCTGTCTACCTCCGCTCCCGACCAATGGAAATGCAGGATTAGACAGGACGACGCTTTCAAACTTTTTTCCCGTGAACAGAAGGACCTCAGAATTCCAGAAGAGGTTAGTGATACAATCAGCGGCTACTTAACAAAAAATCCAAAATCTGCTCAATATAGATTTAAAAAAAAATGCCTTGAACGTGGTCAGAAGCGATTCAGTAATTCCTACTGTTCACCACTTTCTTTCCCGCCACTATTTCGTACATTCGTGCGACAGAAAGGACCTAAAACTACTATTTGTCGAATATGAAATTGACTCGTGAAAAGGTGTCCAACTGGGCGACGCCCCCTTTGCTTCTCCTCTTTTTCTACTTAGTCATTGAAGAAATCACCGAAAAGTTGTCCAGCGAGCTTAGCAACTGGTTCTTGGGTGATGGTGTCCTAGACTTACTCCTGGAGAGGTGGGAGCCGGTCGGCCGAGCGGACAGCACGCTGGACTTGTGATCATGTGGTCCCGGGTTCGATCTCGGGCGCCGGCGAGAAACAATGGGCAGAGTTTCTTTCACCCTATGCCCCTGATACCTAGCAGTAAAATAGGTACCTAGGTGTTAGTCAGCTGTCACGGGCTGCTTCCTTTGGGGTGGAGGCCTGGTCGAGGACCGGGCCGCGGGGACACTAAAGCCCCGAAATCATCTCAAGATAACCTCAAGATGGACGACATCAGAACAGTCCTGGAGCAAGGTGAAGGCCTGACCCTCAATCCCTCTAACAGGGCTCTAACTTGTTCCAAGAGCGTATTATAGATCAAATGTTTTGACCGATATTCATATAACCAAACCTGAAGACAGCACTCTCCTAAGAGCTCCACTCGGGTCGAAGGTCATGAACGACGTCCTTGTTAAGAAAATAGCTGAACTGAAGAAGATGGATGAGAAGATTAACGACCCTGATGCTCGCGATGCACTCTACCTAATCACCAGATGCTTGGCTCTCCCCAGGTTAACCTACTTTCTCAGGTGTTCACCATCCTACAACACCCAAAACTTGTGAGAATACAATTGCTTACTGAACTCACTGTTAGAAGAAGCTCTTAACCCTTCCCTCAATGACCTACAGTAGAAACCAGTCTCCCTTCCTGTCAAACTTTGGGGGCCTCGGCGTTGGAAGAGCAGCACAAATCGCTGTACCAGCCTCCCTGTCCTCCTCAGCATCTGACAACCGGGCGAAGGAAATTCTACCTGATCACATCCCGCCAAACACACACCGAAACTACGACGTTGGTACAACGTTCGAACAAGTTTTAAGACCTCCTAACCAGTTATAACAACCAATATAGCAAGTTGTAATGACATTTTAATACGTCATAAATACGTTAAGCCAAGATGTAACAACTTTATTACAAGTTGTAACAAGCGGAAAATAGAGACAGTTTCGGTTTGTGTTTCCAGGGTTAAGCCAACTGGCAGATGGGGGTACACGATCCCTATTTTATACACTGTGCCATTACGTGGGCGTCCCTTGCACCCTCAGCACTCCAACCATCACCATCAACAGCGTAAAAGCAATCCAGTAGGGACAGCCCCATTGTAGGCCGAGGTGCTGCAGGGTGCCTAGATGCTGCAACAACACCACGGGACATTGCTCGCCTCACAGCAGCAGCAGCAGCCCTTCATGCGGGTGACTGCCTATTAGCAACCAGTCGGCAAGTGCCACGCGTCTCACACCGCAGGCTCTCGGAACTGCAGTGGCTCTCCGCCTCGCTGCACCAGAAATATAGGTGTATTTGCCGCAATGTGGTTACTGACAGGTACGTCCAGCATGCAGCGAAGGCACTCGAGATATAAAGAAGATAGCAATATCATCAAGAGGAGCCTCGCCACAGCTGGATGTCCAGTTGAGAGAGAGCCCCGCTACCTGATGCCCCGTAACTCTAATGTCCTTATTGGTCGCCCAGATGGCATCGTAGTTGAAGAATGGCCAGCAGTTGGTGTGGGACTACACGTGCGTATCAACCCTGGCTAACACCTACATTGACTTCAGTGTTGTACAACCAGGTGGCGCTGCCACCCACAGCTTTCATGTGTAAATCTTCTTCATTTAACATATATTTCTACATATATATGTGTATATCTGCTGTATTTTGTGACAATTTCTGCTTTACTTGATGCTTTGTTTGTCGTTTATTTCCGTCTATTGACTCATTAGAACCTTCCGTTGGTTTAGTCTTAAATGATTCATTCTTCCGTCCGTCCGTCCGTGTACTTGAGCGTCCGTCCATTTGTTCGCCAGTCGATCTATCCGTTCACCAGTCAATCCGTTCGTCAACTCTTGCGTCCGTCCGTCCTTGTGTCCGTCCGTCCGTCCGTCCGTCCGTCCGCGCGTCCGTCCGTCCGTTCGCGCGTCCGTCCGTCCGTCCGTCCGTCCGTCCGTCCGTCAGTCCGACCGTCCGTCCGTCCGTCCGTCCGTCCGTCCGTCCGTCCGTCAGTCCGACCGTCCATCCGTCCGTCCGTCCGACCGTCCGCCCGTCCGACCGTCCGTCCATCCGTCCGTCCGACCGTCCGTCCGTCCGTCCGTCAGTCCGATCGTCCATCCGTCCGTCCGTCCGTCCGTCCGTCCTTGTGTCCGTCCGTCCGTCCGACCGTCCGTCCATCCGTCCGTCCGTCCGTCCGTCCTTGTGTCCGTCCGTCCGTCCGACCGTCGGACGGACGGACGGATGGACGCATCCGTCCGTCCGTCCGTCCGTCCGTCCTTGTGTCCGTCCGTCAATCCGTCAGTCCGACCGTCCGTCCGTCCGACCGTCCGTCCATCCGTCCGTCCGTCCGTCCGACCGTCCGTCCATCCGTCCGTCCGTCCTATCCCAAAGCCACTCTGAACTAACGCACATTATTCACTACACACAATTGTCTATACATCAATGTATCTATATTGCCAAGGACATTTATGGGTTGTTACCTTCCTATTTACATATAAATCAGTGTAAAAAGGACAGTTATGTAAATTAGGTTCATGTAAATCAGTGTAAAATAGTTATGTAAATTAGGCCGATGGGGGGAAGGTGGTTTTTACACGATGTTGCGAACACAGTGCACACAAGACCGCCTCTTTGATGGCGCAATGTGCAGCTTGCAAGGAAATTGCATTGTGGGGTAGATGAGGGGGTGTAGGGGCGTGGGGGGGTGTGTAGGGACGTTTGGGGGGTGTAGGGGCGTGGGGGGGTGTGTAGGGACGTTTGGGGGGTGTAGGGGCGTGGAGGGGTGTAGGGGCGTTTGGGGGGTGTAGGGGCGTGGGGGGGGTGTAGGGACGTTTGGGGGGTGTAGGGGCGTGGGGGGTGTAAGGGCGTGGGGAGGATGTAGGGACGTTTGAGGGGGGTATAGGGGCGTAGGGGGGGTGTAGAGGCGTGGGGGGTCTAGGGACGTGGGGGGGGGTGTAGGGGCGTGGGGGGTGTAAGGGCGTGGGGAGGATGTAGGGACGTTTGAGGGGGGTATAGGGGCGTAGGGGGGTGTAGAGGCGTGGGGGGTCTAGGGACGTGGGGGGGGGTGTAGGGGCGTGGGGGGTGTAGGGACATGGGGGGGGGGGTTGAGTGTTTTAACCTATTTATTTTTCCTCTATCGTGTCTACTACATGTATTTCTCTTACACACATACACATCCCCCAGGAAGCAGCCCGTTGCAGCTGTCTAACTCCCAGGTATCTATTTACTGCTAGGTGAACAGGGGCATCAGGGTGAAAGATACTCTGACCCCCACTGTTCCTGTGCCTCTGCCGGGGATCGAATCCGAGCCCTTAGGACTACGACCCCCAGAGCGCTGTCCACTCAGCCGCGAGGCTGTGTGTATGTGTGTGTGTGTATTAACCTAGTTGTGACTGCGGGGATTGAGCTCTGTTCTTTCAGCCCGCCTCTCAACTGTCAATCAATCAACTGTTGCTAACTACTATTTTTTTGTTCACTCACACATACATACACAGGAAGCAGCCCGTGACAGCTAACTAACTCCCAGGTATCTATTTACTGCTAGATAACAGGGACATCAGGGTGAAAGAAACTGCCCATTTTTTTTTTTTTTTTTTTTTTTGCTCGTCGGCGCCGGGAATCGAATACGGGCCACAGAATTACGTGTCCAGCGTGCTATCCACACAGCCACCGGCGTCCCATGTGTGTGTGTGTGTGTGTGTGTGTGTGTGTGTGTGTGTGTGTGTGTGTGTGTGTGTGTGTGTGTGTGTGTGAATCCAGATTCACCACACAAACGTACCCTTAGCTTGCGACTTCATGTTTGTCTACGTTTCTGGATTGCCAAGAGAACAGGAAAGGTGTTTATTGGACAGAAGTTGAAATTTTATATATATATATATATATATATATATATATATATATATATATATATATATATATATATATATATATACATATATATATATATATATATATATATATATATATATATATATATGTATATATATATATATATATATATATATATATATATATATATATATATATATATATATATATATGGGTGGGTTGGTTTGATGTTCAGAGAGAGGGGAAGGAAAGAGAGGGAAGGAGAGATGGGGGGGGGGTGAAGAGATGGATGAAGATGAGGGATAAAAGAGGAGAAGGTAGAGGTGAGAGAAGGTAGAGGTGAGAGAAGGTAGAGGTGAGAGAAGGGAGAGACTGAGATGGTTGGGAGGGTAGTAGAGGAGGAGAGAAGCTGAGAATCATGGAGAGAAAAGAGGAGAGACAGAGGGAGGAATGGAGCAGAGAGAGAGGGAGAGAGAGAGAGAGAGAGAGAGAGAGAGAGAGAGAGAGAGAGAGAGAGAGAGAGAGAGAGAGAGAGAGAGAGAGAGAGAGAGAGAGAGAGAGAGAAAGAGAGAGAGAGAGGAAGGGGAGGGGGCACGGGGAAAAAAAAAAAAGGGAGTGAGAGTGGAGTAGGGAGAGGGACTCTCACTCTCCGATACCCTCCTCCAGGTTTATTGAGCTTGAGGTGTGTCGTTGAAGTGGCCGCGTTTCGCTGAAGCACTCTTCAGCATCTTCGGAGGCAGTGGAAAAAATAAATGTATAGTATGAGGTTGTTTGTACATCATTTACAGCAGGTAGGATGAGGTGAAGTGCGGTGTGAAGAGGAAGTTCGTTCTTGCACTTGAGAAGGATAAAATGAGCCCAACTGACTGTTGAAAGTTAGATGAGTGTTTGACATGTAGTGCTTCAGCTACGGTTAATCCTCTAATGATGTTCCTGTCAGTGTTGTTGGTATATACACACTATAAGGGGGACTTGGCATTGCCCGGAAAGTGCTGCAATTCAAGGTGTGTGTGCGTATGTGTGTTGCATAGACCAATAGAAAGTCCCCATCATGGGGAGCACCCCCAGCTCTGAGGCTGGCCGAGCAAAGCCGTAGCCACATTATACACGATGGGGCTGTCCCAACTGGATTGCTTGTTGGCTTTTGATAGGCCTGGGGCTTGGGTGTCCTGTGGCAGCAAGGCCAAATAGGAACTTTTCTTTATTGTCGGATTCTGACCAATGAAGACCTTTCCTCTCTTTCCTACTGACCCATCTTCCTTTTTCCCTATATTCTCTATCCTTCCCTATCATCTGCGCCCTTCACTATTCCCCTTCAAACCTCCCCATCACTCACCCCTTCAAACCTCCCCATCACTCACCCCTTCAAACCTCCCCATCACTCACCCCTTCAAACCTCCCCATCACTCACCCCTTCAAACCTCCCCATCACTCACCCCTTCAAACCTCCCCATCACTCACCCCTTCTTCTCCTCTACTCAAATATAACAACACTAATTCAATTTTTTTCTATACTACATTTATTATGCTAATTTATGATGTATAATATCTAATTGATGCATATATTTTTCAGACCAGAATAAACGGGTGTTTGAAGTGTTGTAAATTGGTGAAAATTGGCGGTAATTGGTAGTTGAAATGACTGCCAATTGCTGCCGAGTTAATTTCTCTTGTAATGGAGAACAAGATTGGTGAGTAGGCGAGAGTGGTCCGTGTACACGTGCTGGGGCTCCCTGTTTGGTGTGGGGCTCGAGGCTCTGTAGGCAGGATAGGGAGGTGGTACCTCCCTATCCTCAATTCCCCCCCCCCCCTACAACCCTATAACCCTCCCCCCCCAGCACTGGCAGGGGGGGAGGGTTGTAGCGGGGGGGGGGTGGTTGTGGTAGGTGGCGTAACGTCTGTGTCAGGTTTGTGTCTGTTGCCTCATGTGTGTGTGATGGTAGCGGTGGAGGAGTTGGTTGTGGTGGTGATTGTGGTGGTGGTAATAGACATCATGGGAAGAGTGAATGGCGATATCTGTGTGGTATCCATCTGCCCCCAACCCCACACACTCCTCTTAATTGCAAGTTTACCGTCTTGATATGCAATGTCGCTCCCTAGTATTCCTACATGAATTGTCACGCGGTTCATATTGGCCTTGTCATTTGAGCGTTTGCAATAATATTTGTGGTCAGATATCACACAAGACCTCTTGTTGCAAGGATGCAATGACAGTTCACGAATCGGATCGTGTGATATCGTGTTGTCGGCGTACAGCAAGATCATGTTGTAAAGACTTTGCAATGTTTGGTTCCAGTTTGATAACCTTCAACTGGCTGTGGTATTTCCTGCTTTAACTGTAGGTACAAGCATCTAGCATTTTCTAGAGCATCTAGATCTAACAGTATTTATGTCATGGGTGACTTTAATTTTAGCGGAATAAACTGGTTGAACAAAACAGGGAATAGTGAAGCAGAAGATTTTCTAGAATTAATTGACGATTGCTTTCTTACGCAACACATTAAGGAACCAACACGGGAAAATAATATTTTAGATTTAGTGTTAACTAACAGGGAAACGCAAATTAATGACATCGAAATAGGGAGTGAGCTAGGGAGCAGTGATCACAAAGAAATCAGATTTAGCATAGAATGGAATAGACCAGTAGGAGAAAATTCTGTTAAAGTGCCAGATTTTCGAAAAGCTGATTTTAATAGCCTAAGAAATTTTTTGGGTCAAATTGATTGGAAAGGCTTGGGTATGGGGTGTGGGCCGGTCTTGGAGCGAGACATGAACCCAGCGATAGGTGACTTAAATGGGGATTTCGATGTGGATTCAATATATAACTTATTTAAGAATATTCTAAACAAAGCACAGGAACGTAGTATACCATACAAATTGAATAGATCGTATACTAATGACCCAAAGTGGATAACAAAGAATTTGAAGAACCTTATAGGTAAAAAGAGAGCTTGGTACAAAAGGATTAAAAATGGGGAGGTCACTTTAGAACAGGAATTCGTACAACTGGTTAGAAATGTTAAAAAAGAGATAAGGAAAGCAAAAAGAAACTATGAAGTTCGCATAGCAGGGCAAGCAAAGACAAATCCTAAAGGGTTTTTTCAGTTATATCGTACTAAGACTAGGGAAAGGATAGGTCCATTAAAAACTGAGACAGGTCAAATAACAGATAGTGATGAAGAGATGAGTAGTATTTTTAATAAATATTTTGTATCTGTATTTACTAAAGAGGAACTTAACAATATGCCTTCAGCCGAACAAGTCTATGTGGGTGGGGACGAGGACAGGTTGACGAGTTTAGCAGTTACCAGGGAGGATGTTCTTAAACAAATAGTAAAACTCAAACCAAACAAATCCCCAGGGCCGGATGAAGTGTTTGCTAGGGTGCTTAAAGAATGCAAAGAGGAGCTTTGTGACCCACTGTCAACCATATTTAATAAATCAATAGAGTCAGGCAGAGTGCCAGAGTTTTGGAAAGTTGCTAATGTGATACCAGTTTTTAAGAAAGGAGATAGATCACTTGCGTCTAACTATCGACCAATTAGCCTAACGTCTATTGTGGGAAAGTTACTCGAATCTATAATAGCAAATAAAATTCGTCTTCATCTTGAAAAACATAAATTAATAATTGAGTCGCAACATGGTTTTATAAATGGCCGTTCATGTTTAACAAATTTGTTATCTTTTTATTCTAGCATTGTTGAGGCAGTTGATAGTGGTAAGGATTGCGATGTTGTATACCTTGACTTTAGCAAAGCTTTTGATACAGTGCCACATGAAAGACTGATTAAAAAAATAGAGTCTCATGGTATTGGGGGTGCTATATTAAGCTGGATTAGGGCATGGCTATACCAAAGGAAACAGAGAGTTAGTATAAATGGAATCAAGTCAGAGTGGGAAAATGTTGTAAGTGGAGTGCCTCAAGGCTCTGTCCTGGGACCTCTGTTGTTTATAATATATATAAATGATTTAGATTCAGGTTTGAGTAGCAACATTTGCAAATTTGCCGATGATACGAAAATCGGTAGGGAAATTAATTCGGAGGAGGACTCACTATCACTTCAAGTTGATCTAGATAGGGTTTTGAAATGGTCAAAGGATTGGCAGATGCAGTTTAATGCTGATAAATGTAAAGTTCTGAGGTTAGGTAATGATGATAGAGTTACAAGATACGAGCTAGATGGTGTTGTGATTGCGAAGTCGGATTGCGAAAGGGATCTGGGAGTTATGATTAGTAAGAATTTAAAACAAAAGGATCAATGCATAAATGTTCGTAATAAGGCAAATCGGACACTTGGATTTATTAATCGCAGCGTTAGTAACAAGACACCTGGTGTGGTTCTCAAGCTATATCTTGCTCTAGTTAGGCCCCATTTAGATTATGCAGTTCAGTTTTGGTCGCCATATTATAGAATGGATATAAATTCACTTGAACGTGTCCAGCGTAGGATGACTAAGTTAATTCCCCAAATTAGAAATCTTTCATATGAAGAAAGATTAACAAAGCTTAAGTTGCATTCACTGGAAAGGCGAAGAGTTAGGGGTGACATGATAGAGGTTTACAAGTGGATGAATGGACATAACCGGGGGGATATTAATAGGGTATTAAAAGTATCAACACAGGACAGAACACGAAACAATGGATATAAATTGGATAAGTTTAGATTTAGGAAAGACTTGGGTAAATACTGGTTCAGTAACAGGGTTGTTGATTTGTGGAACCAATTGCCGCGTAACATTGTGGAGGTGGGGTCCCTCGATTGTTTCAAGCACGGGTTGGACAAGTATATGAGTGGGATTGGGTGGTTATAGAATAGGAGCTGCCTCGTATGGGCCAATAGGCCTTCTGCAGTTACCTTTGTTCTTATGTTCTTATGTTCTTACAAATGCTTGTTTGGGGGGAAGACAATGGTAGGGGGGACGGTTGTTGAGGGGGGGAGGGGGGGAGGGGGGTGAGAGGAGGGAGGGGGGGTTTGGAGTGGGGGGAGGGGTGTGTGGTGTGCGGGGGGGGGGGGAGAGTGGTAGGAATAAGCAAACTTGTTGATTATTGCAATTTTTATTATTTATATTTTAATTATTTTAATTATATTTTGTATTGCTGTGGTACCCGGTGGTGCCCGGGTCGACCCAAAAAGGTTGTGGCATTGGTACCCGACCCTGACCTACATATGATAGTCTCTCTCTCTCTCTCTCTCTCTCTCTCTCTCTCTCTCTCTCTCTCTCTCTCTCTCTCTCTCTCTCTCTCTCTCTCTCTCTCTCCCTCTCCCTCTCCCTCCCTACGTGAAAGACTATTTCTTAGTCACATCATTCAATTTTGATGCTGAATGCTTTGCCAAAATAAGTCTGAACACTCTATTTGTATATTAGTCTCCATCAGACATAGCAGAAGCACTTGACCTCAAACACTCCTGTACACGCGTACCCGCTTCTGAAGACCTGGAAGAGATTTTTAAAATATGTGTACACGAATTTGAATACAGTTTTACCTATTTAGCGAATAAACCATTACTCTAAAAATAAATAGAGGGGAGTTGAAGGAAAAGGTAAGTTGTTAGCCTAATGTGATCTTGATAGGAGCTGCCTCGTAAGGACCAATAGGAGCTGCCTCGTATGGACCAACAGGAGCTGCCTGGCATGGACCAATAGGAGCTGCCTGGCATGGACCAATAGGAGCTGCCTGGCATGGACCAATAGGAGCTGCCTGGCATGGACCAATAGGAGCTGCCTCGTATGGACCAATAGGAGCTGCCTGGCATGGACCAATAGAAGCTGCCTCGTATGGACCAATAGGAGCTTCCTGGCATGGACCAATAGGAGCTGCCTGGCATGGACCAATAGGAGCTGCCTCGTATGGACCAATAGGAGCTGCCTCGTATGGACCAATAGGAGCTGCCTCGTATGGACCAATAGGAACTGCCTCGTATGGACCAATAGGAGCTGCCTGGCATGGACCAATAGGAACTGCCTCGTATGGACCAATAGGAGCTGCCTCGTATGGACCAATAGGAGCTGCCTCGTATGGACCAATAGGAGGTGCCTCGTATGGACCAATAGGAGCTGCCTCGTATGGACCAATAGGAGGTGCCTCGTATGGACCAATAGGAGCTGCCTCGTATGGACCAATAGGAGGTGCCTCGTATGGACCAACAGGAGCTGCCTGGCATGGACCAATAGGAGCTGCCTGGCATGGACCAATAGGAGGTGCCTCGTATGGACCAATAGGAGCTGCCTCGTATGGACCAATAGGAGGTGCCTCGTATGGACCAATAGGAACTGCCTCGTATGGACCAATAGGAGGTGCCTCGTATGGACCAATAGGAGCTGCCTCCTATGGACCAATAGGAACTGCCTCGTATCTCCTAACTTTTTCTTCTCTTTTTTTCTATAGAATATTATTAAATTGAAACACAGATATATTGCTAATTTATTTAGTATTTAATCCTATTATTATCTATGTTAATTAATTATCTCTCTTTACAAGATTTCCTAAGCTATTATATAAGCCCATTTCAGACACAGATGGAAGCAAATATCTTGACCAATATCTAAGACATCCCCTAACACCTAGGTAAGCCTTGGTCCGGTCCTGCCCCTGTTATATATCCGAGAAGATTCGAAATTCAGTTTTTATATCAGTCACCCCCCGTTTTCTTTCCCAGAGAAAATGGGTCGGTCGGGGGGGTAACCACACTATCACATGAACTCTACTAATTAGTAAACACTGATTGGACGGCTTAGGACAGTTTATAGAGGCGATGAGAGCAATTGACCTTGAAGGTTATATTCCTTCCCCCCCCCTCCTCCTGATACAACCAGGGGGGGGGAGGGTTGTAGTTTGATGTAATTAAATACAAGTTGTTGACCGGTCATGCAAGGCCCCCATCAAGACCTATGATGACCCATTTTCTGTTGGGAGGGGAGGCTCAAGCGGACGGTAATCCCTCTACATTATTTCGGGGATTCAGTCATATTCTGTGACCTTACTGAATAACAATGTGTTTAAAGTTATTTATTTATACATTATAATTATTATTATTAATATTGGAGGTTCCTCTCTCTTGTATGTGGACGGAATGTGTGTTATTGTGAGGCAGACACACACACACACACACACACACACACACACACACACACACACACACACACACACACACACACACACACACACGGGGGGGGGCCTGATTGCTGAGCGGACAGCGCTCCGGTCTCGTAATCCTAAGGTCCGAGTTCGATCCCCGGTAATGGCAGAAACAAAATGGGCAGATTTTCTTTCACCCTGATGCCTCCTGTTACCTAGCAGTAAATAGGTACCTGGGAGTTAGACAGTTGTTATAGGCTGCTTTCTCTGTGTGTGTGTGTGTGTGTGTGTGTGTGTGTGTGTGTGTGTGTGTGTGTGTGTGTGTGTGTGTGTGCGTGTGTATGTGTGTGTGTGTGTGTATGTGTGTGTGTGTGTGTGTGTGTGTGTGTGTGTGTGTGTGTGTGTGTGTGTGTGTGTGTATAATTACCTAAGTGTAATTACCTAAGTGTAGTTACAGGATTAGAGCTACGCTCGTGGTGTCCCGTCTTCCCAGCACTCTTTGTCATTTAATGCTTTGAAATTACTAACGGGTTTGGCCTCCACCACCTTCTCACTTAACTTGTTCCAACTTGTTGCGTGTGTGTGTATTCACCTAGTTGTGCTTGCGGGGGTTGAGCTCTGCTTTTCGCCCCCCCCCCTCTCAACTGTCAGTCAACCAACTGTTACTAACTACTAATTTTTTCCCACACACCTACACACACACACACACACACACACACACACACACACACACACAGACACAGACACACACACACACACACAGACACACACACACACACACACACACACACACACACACACACACACACACACACACACACACACACACACACACACACACATATACACACACACACACATACACACTCAGATGAGACGAGGACTGTAGGGTCCTCCGAGAGAACTTGAACACGTTACAGAGATGGTCAAAGAAATGGCTACTGGAATTCAACACGAGCAAATGTCAAGTTATGGAAATGGGATTAGGTGATAGGAGACCAAAGGGACAGTACACAATGAAGGGGAACAGCCTACCTGTGACGACGCGCGAAAGAGACCTGGGGGTGGACGTAACACCTAATCTAACTCCTGAGGCACATATATATAGGATAACGACAGCAGCGCACTCTACACTGGCAAAAATTATAACTTCATTCAGAAACCTAAGTAAGGAGGCATTTAGGGCGCTTTACGCTGCCTACGTGAGGCCAGTCTTAGAGTATGCAGCCCCACCATGGAGTCCCCACCTGAAGAAACACATAAGGAAACTGGAAAAGGTTCAGAAGTTTGCAACGAGACTCGTCCCAGCGTTACGAGGGATGGGGTATGAGGAGCGCCTGAGGGAACTGTGCCTTACGACACAAGAAAAAAGAAGGGGAGAGGTGGCATATGATAGGAACGTATAAAATACTCAGGGGGATTGTCAGAGTGGACATAGACGAAATGTTCACACGGAATAGTAACAGAACGAGGGGACATGGATGGAAGCTGGAAACTCATATGAGTCACAGGGATGTTAGGAAGTTTTCTTTTAGCGTGAGAGTAGTGGGGAAATGGAATGCACTTAAGGAGCAGATTGTGTAAGCAAACTCTATTCATAATTTTAAAATATGATAGGGAAATAGGACCATAGTCATTGCTGTAAACAATCGATGGCTCGAAAGGCGGGATCCAAGAGTCGATGCTCGATCCTGTAGACACAAATAGGTGAAGTACAAATAGGTAAGTACACACACACACACACACACACACACACACACGCACGCACACACACACACACACACACACACACACACACACACACACACACACGCACGCACACACACACACACACACACACACACACACACACACACACACACACACACACACACGCACACACACACATACTTGCATACCATGCAAACTGATGGAGAAGATTGTGCGAAGAAAGCTAGTGGAGCATCTGGAGCGAAAGAACTTTGTAACACAGCATCAACATGGATTCAGGGATGGCAGGTCCTGCCTCACAGGGTTACTTGAATTCTACGACCAGGCAACAAAAATAAGGCAAGAAAGAGAAGGGTGGGCAGACTGCATATTTTTGGATTGTCAGAAAGCCTTTGATACAGTGCCACACAAGAGGCTAGTGAAAAAACTGGAGATGCAGGCTGGAGTGAAAGGGAAGGTACTCCGTTGGATACAGGAGTACCTAAGTAACAGGAGACAACGAGTCAGTATGAGGTGTGAGGTCTCAGATTGGCGAGACGTTACGAGTGGAGTACCGCAGGGGTCGGTCCTTGGACCTATACTGTTTCTGATATATGTAAATGATCTCCCAGAGGGTATAGAATCGTTTCTCTCAATGTTTGCCGATGATGCAAAAATTATGAGGAGGATTGAAACTGAGGACGATAGTAAGAAGCTACAAGATGACCTAGACAGACTGAGTGAATGGTCCAACAAATGGCTGTTGAAGTTCAACTTGAGTAAATGCAAAGTAATGAAAATAGGCAGTGGAAATAGGAGGCCAGATACAGGATACAGAATAGGAGATGAAGTACTTAATGAAACGAACAGAGAGAAAGATCTAGGAGTTGATATCACACCAAACCTGTCTCCTGAAGCCCACATAAAAAGAATAACGTCTGCGGCATATGCGAGGCTGGCTAACATCAGAACAGCGTTCAGGAACCTGTGTAAGGAATCATTCAGAATCTTGTACACCACATATGTAAGACCAATCCTGGAGTATGCGGCCCCAGCATGGAGCCCGTACCTTGTCAAGCACAAGACGAAGCTGGAAAAAGTCCAAAGGTATGCCACTAGACTAGTCCCAGAACTAAGAGGCATGAGTTACGAGGAAAGGCTGCGGGAAATGCATCTTACGACACTGGAAGACAGAAGAGTAAGGGGAGACATGATCACAACCTACAAAATCCTCAGAGGAATCGACCGGGTAAACAAGGATAAACTATTCAACACTGGTGGGAGGCGAACAAGGGGACACAGGTGGAAACTGAGTACCCAAATGAGCCACAGGGACGTTAGAAAGAACTTTTTCAGTGTCAGAGTAGTTAACGGATGGAATGCATTAGGCAGTGATGTGGTGGAGGCTGACTCCATACACAGTTTTAAATGTAGATATGATAGAGCCCAGGAGGCTCAGGAATCTGTACACCAGTTGATTGACAGTTGAGAGGCGGGACGAAAGAGCCAAAGCTCAACCCCCGCAAGCACAAATAGGTGAGTACACACACACACACACACACACACACACACACACACACACACACACACACACACACACACACACACACACACACACGCACGCACTCACACACACACACACACACACGCGCACGCACACACACACACACACACACACACACACACACACACACACACACACACACACACACACACACACACACACACACACACACACATACACACACACACACACACGAAGGCCAAGACCGTCAGTAGTTTCAAAGCGTTATATGACAAAGAGTGCTGGGAAGACGGGACACCACGAGCGTAGCTCTCATCCTGTAACTACACTTAGGTAATTATACTTAGGTAATTACACACACAAGCACCTAGATAAACAGCCAATGACATGAGGGGAAAGCGAGAGAGAGAAAATAAAGTGTTTTTTCAACTTGGTTTACATGTATACCCGAGAGTTGTGTTTCCTCCTGGTAGCCATTATTGTAGTACTCACCTACATGTACTCACCTGCATGTACTCACCTGCATGTACTCACCTACATGTACTCACCTAATGTCGTTATCATGGCTGTCCTATTTCTTCTTTCCTGCTGATGAGATCCAGTTCCTCTTCAGTCATTCCTCATTGCTCAGTCCCCTCAGCTTGGGAATGAGCCTTGTTGCATATCTTTGGAGTTGAGTTGAGTGGTGTGCAGGGGTACCACGCCGGTGAGGGGTACCACGCCGGTGAGGGGTACCACGCCGGTGAGGGGTACCACGCCGGTGAGGGGTACCACGCCGGTGAGGGGTACCACGCCGGTGAGGGGTACCACGCCGGTGAGGGGTACCACGCCGGTGAGGGGTACCACGCCGGTGAGGGGTACCACGCCGGTGAGGGGTACCACGCCGGTGAGGGGTACCACGCAGGTGAAGGGTACCACGCAGGTGAGGGGTACCACGCCGGTGAGGGGTACCACGCAGGTGAGGGGTACCACGCCGGTGAGGGGTACCACGCCGGTGAGGGGTACCACGCCGGTGAGGGGTACCACGCCGGTGAGGGGTACCACGCCGGTGAGGGGTACCACGCCGGTGAGGGGTACCACGCCGGTGAGGGGTACCACGCAGGTGAAGGGTACCACGCAGGTGAGGGGTACCACGCCGGTGAGGGGTACCACGCAGGTGAGGGGTACCACGCAGGTGAGGGGTACCACGCCGGTGAGGGGTACCACGCAGGTGAGGGGTACCACGCCGGTGAGGGGTACCACGCCGGTGAGGGGTACCACGCAGGTGAGGGGTACCACGCCGGTGAGGGGTACCACGCAGGTGAGGGGTACCACGCAGGTGAGGGGTACCACGCCGGTGTAGCATACTCAAGAACGAGATTCACAAATGATGCACTTTTTTTAGTGACTAAACATCCTTTGTCCAAGCTCATGATGGATATTATTTCTGTAGGCAGTTTGGCAGACGCTACTGATGTTAGTCTGCTGATGTCTGCCTCTGCTGATGTCTGCCTCTGCTGATGTCTGCCTCTGCTGTGTCTGCCTCTGCTGATGTCTGCCTCTGCTGATGTCTGCCGCTGCTGATGTCTGCCTCTGCTGTGTCTGCCTCTGCTGATGTCTGTCTCTGCTGTGTCTGCCTCTGCTGATGTCTGCCTCTGCTGTGTCTGCCTCTGCTGATGTCTGCCTCTGCTGATGTCTGCCTCTGCTGATGTCTGCCTCTGCTGATGTCTGCCTCTGCTGATGTCTGCCTCTGCTGATGTCTGCCGCTGCTGATGTCTGCCTCTGCTGTGTCTGCCTCTGCTGATGTCTGCCTCTGCTGATGTCTGCCTCTGCTGATGTCTGCCTCTGCTGATGTCTGCCGCTGCTGATGTCTGCCTCTGCTGTGTCTGCCTCTGCTGTGTCTGCCTCTGCTGATGTCTGCCTCTGCTGATGTCTGCCTCTGCTGATGTCTGCCTCTGCTGATGTCTGCCTCTGCTGATGTCTGCCTCTGCTGATGTCTGCCGCTGCTGATGTCTGCCTCTGCTGTGTCTGCCTCTGCTGATGTCTGCCTCTGCTGATGTCTGCCTCTGCTGATGTCTGCCTCTGCTGTGTCTGCCTCTGCTGATGTCTGCCTCTGCTGATGTCTGCCGCTGCTGTGTCTGCCTCTGCTGATGTCTGCCTCTGCTGTGTCTGCCTCTGCTGATGTCTGCCTCTGCTGATGTCTGCCTCTGCTGATGTCTGCCTCTGCTGTGTCTGCCTCTGCTGATGTCTGCCGCTGCTGTGTCTGCCTCTGCTGATGTCTGCCTCTGCTGATGTCTGCCTCTGCTGTGTCTGCCTCTGCTGATGTCTGCCTCTGCTGATGTCTGCCTCTGCTGATGTCTGCCGCTGCTGTGTCTGCCTCTGCTGATGTCTGCCGCTGCTGTGTCTGCCTCTGCTGATGTCTGCCTCTGCTGATGTCTGCCTCTGCTGTGTCTGCCTCTGCTGATGTCTGCCTCTGCTGATGTCTGCCTCTGCTGATGTCTGCCGCTGCTGTGTCTGCCTCTGCTGATGTCTGCCGCTGCTGTGTCTGCCTCTGCTGATGTCTGCCGCTGCTGTGTCTGCCTCTGCTGATGTCTGCCTCTGCTGATGTCTGCCTCTGCTGTGTCTGCCTCTGCTGATGTCTGCCTCTGCTCTGTCTGCTTCTATGTGTTATCTTTATCAGCAGTGGAACGTTATCTTCGCCTTGCAACTCCTGTTCTTATCTAGAACAACAATTTATCATGCTTGCAAGGGCCCATAAACAAAAGATAATTAAAACTTATAAAGCTTGTTTAGCAAGGAAGGGAAAGACAAATCCTGGAGGATTGGTTGAGATTTATCAAAGATTAGGGAGAAGATTGGGCCTTGGAAACTCGTGACGTAACGCACCATGACAACAAACTGAATGGGAATTTAATTTTTTGTTTTTGTATATACTAAAGAACAACTTGATAAGAAAAGCCAATGGAGCTGTAGGGGGGGACTCGAACCCCCGACCGGGAGACTTCCCAGCCACTGCACCACCCTGACTTGATAAAAGTTATACAGTCTCCGTGGTGTAGTGGTAAGACACTCGCCTGGCGTTCCGCGAGCGCTATGTCATGGGTTCGTATCCTGGCCGGGGAGGATTTACTTGGGGCAATTCCTTAACTGTAGCCTCTGTTTAACGCAACAGTAAAATGTGTACTTGGATGAAAAAACGATTCTTCGCGGCGGGGATCGTATTCCAGGGACCATAGGATTAAGGACTTGCCCGAAACGCTACGCGTACTAGTGGCTGTACAAGAATGTAACAACTCTTGTATATATCTCAAAAAAAAAAAAAAAATACAACTGGATTTCTACTGTAATCACAGGAAGTCTATGGAAACCAGTTCAAGTTTTACATACACTGCCCCCCCCCCCCACCCCCAAGCATTTTAGTGTAGGCAACCGTGGAAGAACTCGATGTTACGCCCGCAGGTGAACAATTGTGTGTAGGTGGTAGCGAGGACACGTTAGCTTGCTTAGTGGTTGCCAAGTTGTCGAGCCGGAAGGTATTAGGAAGGTAGGACAAGTATGTCTCGGTGGACCCATGTTTGGCGTGTTTGATAATCAGTGCGGAGCGAAGGACCAGAGTCATGGAAGGTTGCCAGCCTTGTGCTGATTTTGTAAAACAGATCACTTCGTGTTATAGTACCGCACAATTACCTTAACATCTACTGTAAAAACAAACTGTTTAAATCAACTGCAAAAGCAATTCGTTTAAATAATAAAAATCATAGAATAATAACAGATTCTCAACATGGCTTGACTAACGGCCGCTCGTGATTCACAAATTCACGTTCTTTCTTTTAAAGTATATTTGAATCATTCGTTACTTGATATACTTCTAACATTCATGAACTTGAATTCAGCAAATCTTGAAGACTTCGCCTGCCATGAGCCTCGTTAGAAAGGGACATGAGGTCCTAACTTAGATTAGGGAACGGTTGTTTCGAAAGTAAGGGAAAGATAACCCTAAATGGAGTTAGGGGATGGTAGCCACTGTACCTGGAGTCCTCAAGGGCTCTCTCCAGGGACCTCTGTTGCTTCCATAAACGGCTAAACATTTGCAGATTTGTAGACGATAGGAAAATAGTGTTGTAAATACTTTCATAAGGCTCAGAATCGCAACAAGACCATCTAGAAAACCTTTTTAAAATAAGTGAGAAATTGGCAGATGCAAAAAGGATGACAAAATGAAGGGTTCAATGGCTTGATAACGATGGTAGTTACCAAACATCTGCTGGACGAAGCTGAGATTACCAAAGCTGTATATATGACTAAGTTTGGATGGATATATGTATATGTATGACTAAGTTTGGGTGGATATATGTATATGTATGACTAAGTTTGGGTGGATATAAGCAGGTCTGCCTACTGCAGTCACCTTTATTATGTATACACATTCTCTCTCTCTCTCTCTCTCTCTCTCTCTCTCTCTCTCTCTCTCTCTCTCTCTCTCTCTCTCTCTCTCTCTCTCTCTCTCTCTCTCTCTCTCTCTCTCTCTCTCTCTCCCTCCCTTCTCCATGAACCCAGCTGGCAAGAGAATATGTTTTACAATAAAACGACCATAAGAATGACTTTAATATATTCTTATAAACATTATGGTAGGTGTGTGTGCGTGTGTGTGTGTATGTGTGTGTGTGTGTGTGTGTGTGTGTGTGTGTGTGTGTACATGATCGTACGGCCGCCTGTGTGCACACCTGCATCCTAAACAGGTGTATCTGTGTTTATTAATTCAAATGAATTTTCTTTTTACATTATATTTATGTATCTTTTATTAGCCACGTCTTTCGAGCTTTTGAAATTAAAATGCAATTCAATTTTTTTTTACTTTTGAAAATGTATATATATATATATATATATATATATATATATATATATATATATATATATATATATATATATATATATATATACTGAAGCTCTCCTCAGCATCTTCGGAAGCAGAGGTTATGTAAATACAAATAAAAAATAGTGCAAATGACAGGCCTGGCCAAATCTCCACAGCCTTCTCAATGATTAGCTGGAGCAGTAGCTACGCCATCTACTGGCAAAATCCATACTGACAGCCCTATCTATACATTGCAGATGGTAGAAGAAATATAAACATAAGCCCCGCAGTTTATATTTAGATGAGTGTTTGATATGTAGGACTTCAGCTATGTCTAATACCCTATTGTCCTTATATGAGCCTTTTGCTTCGGTGCTGTTGGTTTGTGTGTTTGTAGAAGTTATGTAGGTTTTGACTTCTTGTTGTTTGTGCATTGTCAAGTGCGTTGCAGCGGGTGTTGTTGTCTTGCCTATATATTGAGGTCATTGGGGCTGACAGTCCCCGAGTGGGCATGTGAAAGTATAACTCTGACCCCTTCCAAGATATTTTCTACGTGAACAAGATGGCGAACTGTGTGTTGTGAATAGTGTTGGGAGCGGTCAAGGATGTTGGTAGGAGGTCACGAATGTTGGTAGGAGGTCACGAATGTTGGTAGGGGGTCACGAATGTTGGTAGGGGGTCACGAATGTTGGTAGGGGGTCACGAATGTTGGTAGGGGGTCACGAATGTTGGTAGGGGGTCACGAATGTTGGTAGGGTGGTCACAAATGTTGGTAGGGGGTCACGAATGTTGGTAGGGTGGTCACAAATGTTGGTAGGGGGTCACGAATGTTGGTAGGGGGTCACGAATGTTGGTAGGGTGGTCACAAATGTTGGTAGGGGGTCACGAATGTTGGTAGGGTGGTCACAAATGTTGGTAGGGGGTCACGAATGTTGGTAGGGTGGTCACAAATGTTGGTTGAGGTCACGAATGTTGGTAGGGGGCCATGAATGTTGGTAGGGGGTCACGAATGTTGGTAGGGGGCCATGAATGTTGGTAGGAGGTCACGAATGTTGGTAGGGGCCATGAATGTTGGTAGGAGGTCACGAATGTTGGTAGGAGAATGACGCCGTGGGAACATGTCCCTGGCCGCCCCGTGACGCCGCAGGAACATGTCCCTGGCCGCCCCGTGACGCCGCAGGAACATGTCCCTGGCCGCCCCGTGACGCCGTGGGAACATGTCCCTGGCCGCCCCGTGACGCCGTGGGAACATGTCCCTGGCCGCCCCGTGACGCCGTGGGAACATGTCCCTGGCCGCCCCGTGACGCCGTGGGAACATGTCCCTGGCCGCCCCGTGACGCCGTGGGAACATGTCCCTGGCCGCCCCGTGACGCCGTGGGAACATGTCCCTGGCCGCCCCGTGACGCCGTGGGAACATGTCCCTGGCCGCCCCGTGACGCCGTGGGAACATGTCCCTGGCCGCCCCGTGACGCCGTGGGAACATGTCCCTGGCCGCCCCGTGACGCCGCGGGAACATGTCCCTGGCCGCCCCGTGACGCCGTGGGAACATGTCCCTGGCCGCCCCGTGACGCCGCGGGAACATATCCCTGGCCGCCCCGTGACGCCGTGGGAACATGTCCCTGGCCGCCCCGTGACGCCGTGGGAACATGTCCCTGGCCGCCCCGTGACGCCGTGGGAACATGTCCCTGGCCGCCCCGTGACGCCGTGAGAACATGTCCCTGGCCGCCCCGTGACGCCGTGGGAACACGGGTAAAGGGAACGTCTTAAATACCCCAAATTAACAGACACAATCAATAAAACTTCGATATTATACCCAGACAAATGGGACAGAAACTAGACCAACAGACAAACACGATAATAACAGAAAGATAAGGAGTCATAGTTAGAAAAGATTACGCAGAATAATAGCAAAAATAATAGAATTTTTAACAATGGTGTTGTATAGTTATAAAATATCCACACGAAATGTCAAAATATCCACACGAAACGTCAAAATATCCACTCGAAACGTCAAAATATCCACACGAAATGTCAAAATATCCACACGAAACGTCAAAATATCCACACGAAATGTCAAAATATCCACACGAAACGTCAAAATATCCACACGAAACGTCAAAATATCCACTCGAAACGTCAAAATATCCACACGAAACGTCAAAATATCCACACGAAACGTCAAAATATCCACACGAACCGTCAAAATATCCACACGAAACGTCA
>NC_091180.1:13701976-13741976 GCF_040958095.1 Procambarus clarkii | reverse complement strand
CACCAATACACACCCTGGACACCACACCCTGGACACCACACCCTGGACACCAATACACACCCTGGACACCACACCCTGGACACCAATACACACCCTGGACACCAATACACACCCTGGACACCAATACACACCCTGGACACCAATACACACCCTGGACACTAATACACACCCTGGACACCAATACACACCCTGGACACCAATACACACCCTGGACACCAATACACACCCTGGACACCAATACACACCCTGGACACCAATACACACCCTGGACACCAATACACACCCTGGACACCAATACACACCCTGGACACCACACCCTGGACACCAATACACACCCTGGACACTAATACACACCCTGGACACCACACCCTGGACACCAATACACACCCTGGACACCACACCCTGGACACCAATACACACCCTGGACACCAATACACACCCTGGACACCACACCCTGGACACCAATATACACCCTGGACACCACACCCTGGACACCAATACACACCCTGGACACCACACCCTGGATACCAATACACACCCTGGACACCACACCCTGGACACCAATACACACCCTGGACACCACACCCTGGACACCAATACACACCCTGGACACCAATACACACCCTGGACACCAATACACACCCTGGACACCACACCCTGGACACCAATACACACCCTGGACACCAATACACACCCTGGACACCAATACACACCCTGGACACTAATACACACCCTGGACACCAATACACACCCTGGACACCAATACACACCCTGGACACCAATACACACCCTGGACACCAATACACACCCTGGACACCAATACACACCCTGGACACCAATACACACCCTGGACACCACACCCTGGACACCAATACACACCCTGGACACTAATACACACCCTGGACACCACACCCTGGACACCAATACACACCCTGGACACCACACCCTGGACACCAATACACACCCTGGACACCAATACACACCCTGGACACCACACCCTGGACACCAATATACACCCTGGACACCACACCCTGGACACCAATACACACCCTGGACACCACACCCTGGATACCAATACACACCCTGGACACCACACCCTGGACACCAATACACACCCTGGACACCACACCCTGGACACCAATACACACCCTGGACACCAATACACACCCTGGACACCAATACACACCCTGGACACCACACCCTGGACACCAATACACACCCTGGACACCAATACACACCCTGGACACCAAAAAAATTAATAAAAACTGTCATACTAATAGGCTATTTATCTAGAGTCAACAAATATCAGGCAGTTGTGTGTAATCACACATGTGTGAGTGTGAAAGAGTGTATATGTATACATATGTAAATATGTATGCATGCATACGCTGGAAGAAGAGTTTACATATGATACATGTAGCGTGATATGATCCAGTCTGGTGGTCAAGATGGAGCTTAGTAGCGCTTGTACCTACAACAAAGCATCCATTTGGGGCCCCACGTAGATCAAAGCTCAGATTAGGCTCCTACTTTGTTCATTGTACCTCATATTTTCTCTGTCTGTCGGTCTCTTTCCCTCTTTTTCTTGCAGTCTGTGTCTCTGTCTGTCTCTCTGTGTCTCTCTGTGTCTCTGTCTGTCTCTCTGTCTGTCTCTCTGTGTCTCTGTCTGTCGGTACACAGACCGTAGCGACATTTAATTAGGAGCGTGCGGGGGTTTCAAGGGCTTGGGAGGAAGCGAGATGGAGAGCAGTGTTGTGGGAAGGGGTGGGAAGACACCTGGCTAGCGGGGTGTTGGGGGAGGGAGGGAGAATGAGGGAGAATGAGGGAGGGTGTGAGTGAGGAGACAGAGGGAGAGAGAGAGAGGGAGGGGGAGGGTTTGGTGGAAGGGTGGGTGGGGGGGGTGAGAGCCAACGGCCAGGTAAATTCTCTTTCAAACTTATTTTCTCCTGATTTTGGGCTTCTCTGATGCCAGTTTCGGTAAGGAAGCCGTGGTCTTGTAGTTCCTATGTTGTGGTGTCAAACCTGAAGTCAGAAATGGGCTAGAAATGGGTTAGAAAGCATTAGTTTGAGGTAGAAGGTATATACCTTTTGTCCTAGTGAGAATGGTTGGGGGGTTGACTGGGTTGGGGGCTCCAGTGAGTAATTTCAACGCAAACAAAAGCTGTTATATTTCGCCCATACTCCCAACAGTTGCATTTCCCAATATATACGGGTAGATATGCGTCGTATATACCGTATAAGGAGGTATTTAAGGCGGAAATGGGGGTTAGTAGAGTGGTTTGTGGCGGGTATAGTGAAGAATATGGTGGTGGCAGCCTTGAAGAGGGAGGCGGTGGGACGCCAGTGTTGCTCTGGCCACCGGTGAGGGAGGGTGTGTCGCGCTGGTCTCCGCTCCCTCCTCTCTCTCTCCCTCTCCTCTTTTTCCCTCTAGTTTGAAAAAAATTGAATATATTTTTAACGTGTGGAGAGTCGGCTAAATTGTGCCGGTAGATTGTGAGGAATGGTGATTGTGTCCGGTTATTGAACAGGCGTCCAGTGATCTGTTTGAGGAGGAAGAAAAAAAAAGTTAATAGAAATTGTCTGAACGGGTCTTTGGGCCCAGTTAAAGTTTGGGTCATTTATCACCAATTTTTTAAGCGTCTGGATTATACAGTCGCTTCTGGATTATGCCAACGTGTGTGAAGGATTAACCGAACCTCAGATACCTCAACGGATGGAATAACCGAACACATCACGTCTTTATAAGGTAATCCATAAGAATCTTTTTATCCTAAAATCTCTTCAGAGGAAAAAAAAACTTAATTAACATATTACATATTTATAAATGACATGTTAAAAGGCATTTATTATACTGTGTGTTTCTACATTAAAAGTAGTTTTTTGTCATGCTTTAATAAACCAACGTTTTAACTTTTATTAATATAGTTTAGGGGGGCTTTTTATAATTAAAATCGCCCCCCTTGTAAGTGGGGTCGTTCCGTAGTTTACGAGGTGATTACGGAATGTATTCCTCAACCTCTGGCGCCTTGGGTGGTGGTCGTGGCATGTATAGGTACTGGTATACATGTATGGCATGTACTAGTATACATGTGTAGTGTATATATATATAAATATATATATGCCGGTTTATATGTTGCTATACTTGCCTAATATGACATCGTACATGTATAATATATGCCGGTATATATATGAATAATATACGACGGTATACATGTTTAGTATATACAGGTATGTGCTAAAGAATTTTGTGCTAATGAAGATACTATAGGCCTATTTTAACCCCGCCTTCCCCGTACCGCACTCAGAGCGACCTTTGGTCTGTCTGTCTCACAGGACCTGTCTGTCTATCCTCGCCCCGTATTTTTGGACAGGTAGGCTGGTGGTGATGATGGCAGGTGGTGGTGGTGGTGGTGGATGGTCTCGGACAGGGGGGAATGGTGTGATTAGTTATCATTAGCGTCCATTGTAGTCCAGAATTGGGGTGTTTAACGGCGTGGTGGAGGATTTAGATGGAGTGAGTGGTTGAAGAGGGAATATCGTGAAGATTTGCTTAATTATTTTTTTGTGTTTTGGAGAAGGGTGTGTGGGGGTGTAAGTGTGTGTGTGGGGGTGTATATGTGTGGGTGTGTGTGTAGGTGTGTGTGGGGTGTGTGTGTGTGTGTGTAGGTGTGTGTGGGGGGGGGTGTATATGCGTGGGTGTTGGTGTGTGTGGGCGTGTGTGTGTGTGTAGGTGTGTGTGGGGGGGGGGGTGTTGGTGTGTGTGGGCGTGTGTGTGTGTGTGTAGGTGTGTGTGGGGGGGGGGGTGTTGGTGTGTGTGGGCGTGTGTGTGAGGGGGTGTATGTGTGGGGGTGTGGAGGGGGGGGGGGCTGTTGCTATTCCCCCCTTTCCCCTTGGCTAGTAGGGGAGGGGGGGGGGGAAGAGGGTAGGACTCGTGCTATTGTTGTTTAAGATTCAGCTGCTTGGAACAAAAGGTTCCAAGCAGCACGGGCTACGGTGATCCCGTCGTCTACTCACCTGGCCCAGGAGATGGGCAGGGTTCTCAGGCGTTTTGAACATTGTTTCGTACAACATGTCAGTCTACATCTTGCGTGTTTTACTCTACGCTATCGTGGGTTTACTCGCGCTATCGTGGGTTTACTCGCGCTATCGTGGGTTTACTTGCGCTATCGTGGGTTGAGATAAGCTAGGCTGGGTTTAGTTTCTCAATGTTGGAAGACAATAAAAAGGTGTTAGGCATGTCAAGGTTCCCTCTTAGGTCTGCTGACCTTCATTTGTTGTTATAGATTCAGCTACTCGGAACAAGTTCCAAGTAGCACGGGCTATGGTGAGCCCCGTAGTGGACTTACCCGGCACAGGAGCGGTGCAAGTAGCACGGGCTATGGTGAGCCCGTAGTGGACTAACCTGGCACAGGAGCGGGGCAAGTAGCACGGGCTATGGTGAGCCCCGTAGTGGACTTACCCGGCACAGGAGCGGTGCAAGTAGCACGGGCTATGGTGAGCCCGTAGTGGACTAACCTGGCACAGGAGCGGGGCAAGTAGCACGGGCTATGGTGAGCCTCGTAGTGGACTTACCTGGCACAGGAGCGGGGCAAGTAGCACGGGCTATGGTGAGCCCGTAGTGGACTTACCCGGCACAGGAGCGGTGCAAGTAGCACGGGCTATGGTGAGCCCGTAGTGGACTTACCTGGCACAGGAGCGGGGCAAGTAGCACGGGCTATGGTGAGCCCCGTAGTGGACTTACCTGGCACAGGAGCGGTGCAAGTAGCACGGGCTATGGTGAGCCCGTAGTGGACTTACCCGGCACAGGAGCGGTGCAAGTAGCACGGGCTATGGTGAGCCCGTAGTGGACTTACCTGGCACAGGAGCGGGGCAAGTAGCACGGGCTATGGTGAGCCCGTAGTGGACTTACCCGGCACAGGAGCGGGGCAAGTAGCACGGGCTATGGTGAACCTGTAGTGGACTTACCTGGCACAGGAGCGGTGCTGTGCTCTAGGTGACCTTCAAGATACAAGCAATAACACTGAACCAACTCCCCTCACGTAACTACTTACAGCTAGACGAAGATGTTACATAAAGTGCAAGAAAACACACCCAAACGTATTTATCCTCTCCGGGAATCGAACCCGGGAGCTTTTGGCTGTTTTAAAATAACAAAAAATATCGTAGTAGTTGTAAAAAAAAAAAAATCAGGAATGTAATTTAGAATGGGTTGGTGAGCACTGTCGCTCGACATTCAACCCTGCCGTTAGCTATATACGGTAACGCGCGCGAGTCAAGGTTCAAGTTTTTGTGTAAGACTGCTTGCTACCTGCTTGAAGACCGGGTTGGACTTGCCAGCACGGCCAAAACTCGGATGATCGGACTCGCATGATCTCGGATGCAATCTTTCCAGAGGGGTACCAGGTGGTAAGAAAAGAAAGGACACAGAGACAGGGAGGAGGAGTGGCACTACTAATAAAGCGGAAATGGAAGTTTGATGAGCTGGAAAATCCGGGTACCAATGAAAGCACAAGCTTCATACATGGAACTCTGACAGTGGATGGGAAGAAGATTGTAATCTTGATACTCTACAATCCCCCACCAAACAGTAGAAGGCCCAGGCAGGAGTACGAGGACAGCAACAAGACATGTATGGATGAACTGCAGAGGGCAGCAACTTTAGCGCATAGAATGAGAGCGAAGCTGCTGGTCATGGGGGACCTATATCACGGAGAGATAAATTGGGAAACGAGGAATCCCCATGGTGGGGAGGAGACCTGGGGAGCGAAGCTGGTAGACGTTATTGACAGGAATTTTCTAACACAGCATGTGAAAGAAGATACTAGGGAAAGAGGAGGGGATACGCCCAGCCTATTAGATCTCATTATCACTCAGAATGTAGAAGACATCGAGCAGTTGGAACATGAAATACCACTAGGAGCTAGTGACCATTGTGTCCTAGTCTTTGACTACATGATGGAGCTTAAAATTGTGACCAAAGGACAAGAGGTCCGGGAAAGGAGACTTGATTACAGAAAAGGGGACTACAGAAGGATAAGGGACTACCTGGGAGAAGTGCAGTGGGAGGAAGAACTTAGAGGAAAAACAGTGCAAGGTATGATGAACCAAGTCATATTGAAATGCAAGGAGGCTGAAGATAGATTTATTCCAACAATAAAGGAAAAAAGCAGGAGGGAATATAATAACCCATGGTTTAATAGACAGTGTCAGGAAGCAAAGGTGAGAAGCAGGAGGGAGTGGAGGAAGTACAGAAGACAAAGGACAGAGGACAACAGGATTAGATGTAACAGAGCTAGGAATGATTACATTAACATAAGACGAGTGTCGGAAAGGAATTATGAGAACGATATTGCAGTCAAAGCGAAAAAGCAACCAAAATTACTACATAGCCATATAAGAAGGAAGATGTCGGTAAATGACCAAGTGACAAGACTGAGGAAAACAGAAGGGGCATATACAGAAAGCGACAAGGAAATCTGCGAGGTACTGAATGCAAAATTCCATGGAGTGTTCACAACCGAGCCTGAGCAGCTCCCATTGTTAGAAGAGATTACCCAAGATGAAAGACTATCGGATATAGAGCTGACAGCAGAGGATGTAATGAAACAGTTGACAACACTGGATGCAAATAAAGCTGTTGGACCAGACAAAGTATCACCGTGGATACTCAAAGAGGCAGCGCAGGCTCTCAGCGTGCCTCTGGCAATGATCTTTAATGAGTCACTTATGACGGGAGAATTGCCCAGTTGCTGGAAGGAGGCAAATGTCGTACCGATTTTCAAAAAGGGTGATAGGGAGGAGGCACTTAACTACAGACCCGTATCACTGACAAGCATCCCCTGCAAAATTCTTGAAAGAATAATTAGGCTAAGACTTGTTGAGCACCTGGAGAGCATTGGGTTTGTAAACAAGCACCAACATGGGTTCTGGACAGGGAAATCATGCCTAACAAACCTTTTAGAATTCTATGATAAAGTAACAAGGATAAGGCAGGACAGAGAAGGCTGGGCAGACTGCATATTTCTTGACTGCCAAAAGGCCTTTGATACGGTACCGCACATGAGACTGCTATACAAACTTGAGAGGCAGGCAGGAGTAAGCGGAAAGGCCCTAGTATGGGTGAAGAACTACCTAACAGGAAGGAGCCAGAGGGTAATGGTAAGGGGCGAAAAGTCGGACTGGCGAACAGTAACAAGTGGAGTACCTCAAGGATCGGTGCTGGGACCAATCCTCTTTCTAATTTACGTAAATGATATGTTTACAGGAGTGGAATCATACATGTCAATGTTTGCAGATGACGCAAAATTAATGAGAAGAGTTGTGACAGACGAGGATTGTAGGATCCTCCAAGAGGACTTAAACAGGCTGCAGAGATGGTCAGGGAAATGGCTACTGGAGTTTAACACCAGTAAATGTAAAGTTATGGAAATGGGATCAGGTGACAGGAGACCAAAGGGACAGTACACAATGAAGGGGAACAGCCTACCTGTAACGATTCGAGAAAGAGACCTGGGAGTGGATGTGACACCTAATCTAACTCCTGAGGCACATATAAATTGGATAACGACAGCAGCGTACTCTACACTGGCGAAAATTAGAACTTCATTCAGAAACCTAAATGAGGAAGCTTTTAGGGCGCTTTACACTGCCTACGTGAGACCCGTCTTAGAGTATGCCGCGCCATCATGGAGCCCCCACCTGAAGAAACACATAAAGAAACTGGAGAAGGTTCAGAGGTTTGCGACGAGGCTTGTCCCAGAGTTACGAGGGATGGGATATGAAGAGCGGCTGAAGGAACTGAACCTAACGACACTAGAGAAAAGAAGGGAGAGAGGAGATATGATAGGGACATATAAAATACTCAGGGGAATTGATAAAGTGGAAATAGATGAAATGTTCACACGTAATAATAACAGAACGAGGGGACATGGGTGGAAACTGGAAACTCAGATGAGTCACAGAGATGTTAGGAAGTTTTCTTTTAGCGTGAGAGTAGTAGAAAAATGGAATGCACTTGGGGAACAGGTTGTGGAAGCAAATACTATTCATACTTTTAAAACTAGGTATGATAGGGAAATGGGACAGGAGTCATTGCTGTAAACAACCGATAGCTAGAAAGGCGGGATCCAAGAGTCAATGCTCGATCCTGCAAGCACATATAGGTGAGTACATATAGGTGAGTACACACACACACACACACACACACACACACACACACACACACACACACACAAATATATACATTGCCATCATGCTAGAACAGTATGATGATTGGCTTCCACCACCAGCGAATGATTTTGTTAAGACTTGCATTGACTGTCTAAGCCTAAATGGGAAACGACGATTGTTATCATTTGTTTCCATGTTAGGCTATCGACGTATTTCTAGAGAGCATTCTTTTTTTTTTTACTTATGATTTTTTTATTTTTTTATTTAATATACAATATAAAGATCATATTTACATCAAGTTTACAAGGGAAAATACTCAATTTATATTGTTCATATAATTCTCAGTAAACCAATTTTCGATATCCAGAACTTGAGTCGTAAACCTTAAATGTTATACGTACTTGATCCTGCCTCGCAAGAACTTCAATATTTTGCCTACTGAGTAACTCTCCTGCCTGCCTATCCACACACAGTAACCGTCCTGCCTGCCTATCCCCACACAGTAACCCTCCTGCCTGCCTATCCACACACAGTAACCCCCCCCTGCCTGCCTATCCACACACTGTAACCCTCCTGCCTGCCTATCCACACACAGTAGCCCTCCTGCCTGCCTATCCACACACAGTAACCCTCCTGCCTGCCTATCCACACACTGTAACCCTCCTGCCTGCCTATCCACACACTGTAACCCTCCTGCCTGCCTATCCACACACAGTAACCCTACTGCCTGCCTATCCACACACAGTAACCGTCCTGCCTGCCTATCCACACACTGTAACCCTCCTGCCTGCCTATCCACACACTGTAACCCTCCTGCCTGCCTATCCACACACAGTAACCGTCCTGCCTGCCTATCCACACACTGTAACCCTCCTGCCTGCCTATCCACACACAGTAACCCTACTGCCTGCCTATCCACACACAGTAACCGTCCTGCCTGCCTATCCACACACTGTAACCCTCCTGCCTGCCTATCCACACACAGTAACCCTCCTGCCTGCCTATCCACACACAGTAACCCCCCCTGCCTGCCTATCCACACACAGTAACCCCCCCTGCCTGCCTATCCACACACAGTAACCCCCCCTGCCTGCCTATCCACACACAGTAACCCCCCCTGCCTGCCTATCCACACACAGTAACCCCCCCTGCCTGCCTATCCACACACAGTAACCCCCCCTGCCTGCCTATCCACACACAGTAACCCCCCCTGCCTGCCTATCCACACACAGTAATCCCCCCTGCCTGCCTATCCACACACAGTAACCCTCCTGCCTGCCTATCCACACACAGTAACCCCCCCTGCCTGCCTATCCACACACAGTAACCCTCCTGCCTGCCTATCCACACACAGTAACCCCCCTGCCTGCCTATCCACACACAGTAACCCCCCCTGCCTGCCTATCCACACACAGTAACCCCCCCTGCCTGCCTATCCACACACAGTAACCCCCCCTGCCTGCCTATCCACACACAGTAACCCCCCTGCCTGCCTATCCACACACAGTAACCCCCCCTGCCTGCCTATCCACACACAGTAACCCCCCCTGCCTGCCTATCCACACACAGTAACCCCCCCTGCCTGCCTATCCACACACAGTAACCCCCCCTGCCTGCCTATCCACACACAGTAACCCCCCTGCCTGCCTATCCACACACAGTAACCCCCCCTGCCTGCCTATCCACACACAGTAACCCCCCCTGCCTGCCTATCCACACACAGTAACCCCCCCTGCCTGCCTATCCACACACAGTAACCCCCCTGCCTGCCTATCCACACACAGTAACCCCCCCTGCCTGCCTATCCACACACAGTAATCCTCCTGCCTGCCTATCCACACACAGTAACCGTCCTGCCTGCCTATCCACACACAGTAACCGTCCTGCCTGCCTATCCACACACAGTAACCCCCCCTGCCTGCCTATCCACACACAGTAACCCTCCTGCCTGCCTATCCACACACAGTAATCCTCCTGCCTGCCTATCCCCACACAGTAACCCTCCTGCCTGCCTATCCCCACACAGTAACCCTCCTGCCTGCCTATCCCCACACAGTAACCCTCCTGCCTGCCTATCCACACACACACAGTAACCCCCCCTGCCTGCCTATCCACACACAGTAACCCCCCCTGCCTGCCTATCCACACACAGTAACCCTCCTGCCTGCCTATCCCCACACACACAGTAACCCCCCCTGCCTGCCTATCCACACACAGTAACCCTCCTGCCTTCCTATCCACACACAGTAACCCCCCCTGCCTGCCTATCCACACACAGTAACCCTCCTGCCTGCCTATCCACACACAGTAACCCTCCTGCCTGCCTATCCACACACAGTAACCCCCCCTGCCTGCCTATCCACACACAGTAACCCCCCCTGCCTGCCTATCCACACACAGTAACCCTCCTGCCTGCCTATCCACACACAGTAACCCCCCCTGCCTGCCTATCCACACACAGTAACCCCCCCTGCCTGCCTATCCACACACAGTAACCCCCCCTGCCTGCCTATCCACACACAGTAACCCTCCTGCCTGCCTATCCCCACACACACAGTAACCCCCCCTGCCTGCCTATCCACACACAGTAACCCTCCTGCCTTCCTATCCACACACAGTAACCCCCCCTGCCTGCCTATCCACACACAGTAACCCTCCTGCCTGCCTATCCACACACAGTAACCCTCCTGCCTGCCTATCCACACACAGTAACCCTCCTGCCTGCCTATCCACACACAGTAACCCCCCCTGCCTGCCTATCCACACACAGTAACCCTCCTGCCTGCCTATCCACACACAGTAACCCTCCTGCCTGCCTATCCACACACAGTAACCCCCCCTGCCTGCCTATCCACACACAGTAACCCTCCTGCCTGCCTATCCACACACAGTAACCCCCCCTGCCTGCCTATCCCCACACAAAAAATGTAATCAGAAAATAGCATAATTATTATATTCTTAACTCGCATGAAATTTATGCGAATATGAAACATTCAAAACCATATTAAATCCACTCTAATACTTGGTCCACATAAAGTTTTCAAGTGTTTCTGTAATCCAGTTTACAAGAACAACTTTCTGCTTACAGAAATAAAATTTATGCAAATTATTCTCAATTTCAGTACATTGGTCACAACTGTTGTTATCCTTAATGCCTAACATCAACAACCTATCACACACAGAGATCACACTGACGTGATGCATCAAATGTTGCAGTCGTAGCTCAGTCGATTAAGGCAGTGTCTGGGATGCTCCCGGACGCAGGTTCGAATCCTCGTCACGGCCCTTGTGGATTTGTTCATCAACAACCTATCATTAGTAAGGAAGGTTTCGTGAATATAGCCATACAATAACTCATGTTGTTTTGAGGCAATAAATTTAACATGAAGGTTTGCCCATAATGCTTGCCAGCTAAAGAGTGGATATGCCTCCTCTACTCTAGGAACTAACTATATGTGGATATGCCTCCTCTACTCTAGGAACTAACTATATGTTAGTTCCACATATATGTTTTCTATATGTGGAACTAACTGTATATAACTTGTTTATTGTTCATCATTAAAAATCCTTCAGCATAACTAATCCGCCTGAGAACATTAACTGCACATGAATAAAAGTGAGGTGAAATAAAGGCAAGGTTAGTATACTCTGGCATATGTATCAAGTATATCTAATACGTATATTACCAAAATAATGCCCTAAAGCATTTAGACTATTCTTTTGCTTTATTTCCTTTCTAAAGGTAACACATAAGATGGCCAACGACTTATGGTACACATTCAGTATTCCTCTTCCACCGTCTGTCTTTCCTTTACATAGAGTAATCCGTTTAATTAGTTGATATCTACCATACCATTCATGTCTAAAAATAGTTTTGTCAGTCTCCATAGCAATTTTCTTATTGTAAAACTGTAAGACAAATACAGTGCCACACTTCAGACAAAATTTTGTAATCAATTATTACAGCCTTCTGAAACAGGTTTAATTTCCTATTTGACAACATATTCGTAGCTACAATTATAATTCTACATAGTAATATGTAGTGGTCATATTACAAATAACAATAGTATTTGCAAGTTCGTAACCAATGTTGTTCCATATGTTTTCTACCAGCAAATCCCAAGAGCTTTAATAGACTCCACTACCTTGAACCATGAACCTGTCCAGGTAACTTTATTACACCAGCTACCAAGCCCCATCATACACGTTTGGTTCTGGTTAATGACAGCACCTGTTGCTCTCTCACAGTTGTCTAACTCATCCTGAACATTCACCACCGAGTCTTCTGTCGACACAAAACTAGTGGCATCGTCTGCATAACCCACAACAGGAAGTGTCATAGCATTGGGAAGACAAGGTGGAACAATAAAGTTATTGCTTTTTATTGCCAAGTACATTGGCTCTTGAAATGTGACATACAACATTATTGAAAGGGGGACATTTCTGACGTACCTAACCGTGCAATTGAAAATGGTTTGTTCAAGACACCATTGATATCAACGTTGCTCTGACACTGGTAATTAAGCATTCGGATGGGGCCGCTCCAAGCAACAGCCTGGTGGACCAAACTCTCACAAGTCAAGCCTGGCCTCGGGCCGGGCTTGGGGAGTAGAACAACTCCCAGAACCCCATCAACCAGGAGCTAATCAATAAATTCTTGTGCCACTCCTACCCTATCCAATATTTTTAATATAAACTGAACATCAACACGGTCAAAAGCTTTCGACCAGTCGAGGTTTTTCATGAAGGAAGGAACATTATTCTCAGACAATACACAACATCAGTGATTGACCAAACTATTGGTGCTTGCTACTTCCAGTCCCACTCCGATACTATACATGTGAGCAAGACCAACAACTAAGCCGGAAATATTTAGTTCTTTCTCTTGGAAACGCTGTTCACGTGGTGTATCCACGTAGGTCTATAATTAAAAGTACAGGATTGAAAAGTCTTCGTTTTTTTAAGCTAATTACATGAAACTGCAGAAAGGCCTATTGGGTCTATAAGATACACACAACTGTAGAAGGCCTATTGGGCCATATCAGGCAGGCATTTTTTGCTGCCCTAGTCCGTTCATGTTTCTGTTTCACCCTTGTGAACAAACAGCCTGGTTGATCCTACCGTCAAACAGGCGGCCTGTAAGTCTTTATCCTCGAAGGGAAATAATTATCAGGGGAAAGCGCCCGGCCATTACGACTATATAGAACTTTGAAAGGCTCAGGATAGGGGATGGGAATGGAACGGGGGAGAAGGAAGTGCCCAACCACTTGGACGGTCGGGGATTGAACGCCGACCTGCATGAAGGGAGACCGTCGCTCTACCGTCCAGCCCAAGTGGCTGGTTCTTTATCCTCGGAACCACAGACGATAACGTCCATCGAGATTTTTCTATTATGACATTATTGTAGGCCTGTACCTATTTCACTACGTCAGAGAGTAGAATTGGCGGGATATTAAGTTTTGCTGCTAGTGCTAGGATAGGGACACACCTGAACGTGTTACACTAGATGCTGGCAGCGCATTGCTTATACAACATAGCCAAATCAATATATATTTGGTTGGTAAGATACTTTGTAATGGTATAAGAAAATGTGTAAGAATATACTAAGCCTATATTAAAAACAAATATTTGCGTGATTTTGTAAAGAGTATAGATTTTGTCAATTTAGAATAGGCTTTACTTATCGTTTTATTTATAGGCTATGTAATGGAAATGTAAACCTAAGTTTACATTTTTTTTTGTAATGTCCCATTTGTTTTCATCGGGTTATATTGATTGCTTTGTTGCCTTAAACTGCCGCTGTTATATACTAGGATTATTATAAATATATGTTAATATAATATATTTGGGAGTTGGATGGGGGACCATTGTGGATGAGGTCTGTTTACATATTACTGGTGATGAGGATCAATCTCTAACTCTTGGTTGATGCTCTGGTCAACCAGACTGTTGCTCGCAGCTCCGCGCATTGTGACGTATGAATCCGGTATCCTTTAGAGGGGATTTATCAAGTTCTCTTTCCGAATCTTGTTTTCTGAGAGAACTTTACCCTGTATGCCGTTAGATTAGGCTAGGCTGGGTTGCATTAGGTTAGGCTGGGTTGGGTTAGGTTAGATTAGGTAGGAATTACTGAATCCGTCAGGTATCAACCAGCGTTCTTGTGCGCGATGCGTCTCTCATCCCAGCAAGGAAGCACTATGAGCCAAATGGTTGTGACGAGGAGAGAGACTTTGGTGCGGAACCCGGTGGAGGCCATTCTGTGGTTTACGACAAGTCGTCTGTGAGCCTTCCTGTATGTTCCTGGGTGGTACACCACCACCACCACCACAGTAAACTCGTCTGAGTTTACTTGGGAGGTGTCATAAATGTGTTTCCGGGTACTAGTGTATTCCTGGGCCCTAGATTAGGCTTGCTATGTCGCCAGAAGCAGTTAGTTGATGTGTACTACACGCAAATAATTGCGTGGTTGTGTACTGTACTCATCCTGTGAGTGGTAGATGTGTACTGTACTCATCCTGTGAGTGGTAGCTGTGTACTGTACTCATCCTGTGAGTGGTAGATGAGTACTGTACTCATCCTGTGAGTGGTAGCTGTGTACTGTACTCATCCTGTGAGTGGTAGCTGTGTACTGTACTCATCCTGTGAGTGGTAGATGTGTACTGTACTCATCCTGTGAGTGGTAGCTGTGTACTGTACTCATCCTGTGAGCGGTAGCGCAAAAATGGATAACAGAGGGCACAAAATGTCTGATTAAGACTTCAAGTGAAATTTGTTTTCATTAACAATTTAATATAATTTACACACCTTATAATGCTAGTCAGCTCAATACCAACAAATCACTACGATATCAATATTTACATAAATTATTTTCCATTAATGGCAGGTCTTTTGCTAATACATAAAATATATGAATATGGGGATATTAAAGGATCGCCAGAAGAGCGCTGTTTATTATTATTAGTCTAAACACTACATAGCCTATTCATAATTTCATTTATGTCTACCAATGTAGCCTAGCCCAATCCGGGTCGCCATCTCAGAGGCTAGGCCTAGTCATGAATATATTTCGAATGTTAGACTCCTGAATATAGGCCAATTGGGGCGAGTTTACGTAGGATAATGGCGATTATCTAATTTTTAAATTTATTTCGGCTAGGCTTGACTAATTCAGAATGTATTCCATGAAGATCAATTTAATTTTGGTTATCCTAAGCCTACATATCTCTCAGATATAGTCCCAAATGTGACTGATTCATTGTATTAATGCTGAGCCTAATAATGTTGGGAAACACAGCTTAGGCCTACTCTGGCTTTGGCTTTGTCACTCCTTAGGCTTTGACTTTGTCACTCCGTAAAAAATAAACATCTGTTTTGCCTTATGGGAAACGTGTTAACCCAAGCAACCCCTCTAACCCCTCGAGGGCCAGGCACACAAACTACCAAATATTACGGAGTGTTAATTTTGAGTAATAAGTCGCATTCGTAACGGCTTGGTCGATTACGTTCAAAATATGACCTATTAGGTGAGAAGGGAGCGCTTGTACAGTCTGGCCGGTGATTGGCTGCTATCTTGGGCTCTGTCTTATCAGTGTTGTCAAGACTTAAGAGATACGGCCTTTGTCCTTGAATAAGGGGGGGGGGCGAAGTGCTTGTACGACAAATAGTTTTCCTATGCGTATGTGCGTAAATTTGACTTAATGGCTTGCAGATTTGTGGCTTAGTGGCTTGTTTCTTGTCCTTTTTTTTATACTTAGTGTTTAGCTAGGACCTGGATGAGGTGTTTTGAAGTTTAGGTTTATCCTGCCATATTTTGATATTAGGAAGTAGCCTTAAATCATCCCCCCCTCCCCTTCATTTAGGTAGGGAATGGGCGCTCTTTGACATTTCTCAACACTTTGAAGAGACTTGTTACTATAGGCCTCCTACGGAAACTTAACCTTATGTCTTATACAAAAAACATGAATTCCCTGGAACGTGTGAGAAGATGGAGGGCCACTATAAATGAGAAGAATCCCAGCCACTATAAACCTAAGAAATAAAGGTTACCCGTAGGCCTATTGGTCTATGTACTAGTTTACTTTGCTGTATTCTTGGTCCTAGTTGAGGCTACCTAGACGTGCATGTAGGATTTAGAAGCCACAACTGAGAATGAAGAAACGTCCGGGACCATCTTCTTTACATCTTGAGATGATTTCGGGGCTTTAGTGTCCCCGTGGCCCGGTCCTCGACCAGGCCTCCAGCCCCAGGAAGCAGCCACTGACAGCTGACTAACACCCAGGTACCTATTTTACTGCTAGGTAACAGGGGCATAGGGTGAAAGAAACTCTGCCCATTGTTTCTCGCCGGCGCCTGGGATCGAACCCGGGACCACAGGATCACAAGTCCAGCGTGCTGTCCGACCGGCTCGGCAGTTGGATGACAAGATATCAACACACGCAGAACATCTAACAATGGATACAAATTGGTATCCATTGTTAGACTGATAAATTGTCTAACAATTAGACTGATAGACTATTATTATTCAATTAGAATAGCCTGAAATTCAATTAGAATAGTCTGATGAACAATTAGACTGATAAAATTGTCTAAATGGGTTTATTTCGTCATACGGAACAGTTTGGCAGGTAATACGCTAACAGAAGTAAGTTGCTTTGGTTATTTCAGTCGCAAGCAAGGTTAAACAGAATATAGCTCAGGACTTAATTAAGTAGGCGTAATTAGTTATCAACCCGTCCTTTGAAAATAACGTCGCTTTTCACTCGTTTGCGGGATACGGCCAAAAATGGACGTAATTTGAAATGAAATCGGCTGACGAAAGTGACGTTCTGTCCCGTTTTCTGTAAGTCCTCCTCCGGCTTACTCGGTTAGGTTAGGAGAGGAAACTTTCAATAAACGGTTTCCATATCGTTTTGAAACCTTAGGAGAACTTCCCGCCCTCCTAACTTACCAGAGGACCCTTAACTTGCTGTTTTGGAAAAATATAATCCAAAATTTCTTTTCAATTATTTTTCATTTTCAAATTACGTCCATTTTCGGCCATGCGGGCAAACGGCCAAATTCAGACGTAATTTGTAAGAGAAGAGGTTAGTTGTTCCTAGGCGCTCAGCTGACATTATGTAAACAAGAGGTTTAGATACCGTAAACAATATTCGAGTGGCTACTTTAGATTCATATAAGCAAACACGGGAACGGAAAATGGAGATCGTGATCGATGGTGACAATTATACACACTGAACGTTCCCAACTGCACTGTAACGAAAATTAATGGAATGCTGCTTGCTGGTGTGATGAATTAAACGCAAATTGAATGGGGAAAATATGCAATTTACAAAAAGCAACAGACTAAAACTGAAAGCCAGATTGATGATATGATGAAATAAGTGATGGCGGGCGGGATACCACACCAGACGTCAGTCTAACAGCCCCCCTGTTCGAACCCCCCATAGGCAGGAGAGGGGGGGTGTGTGGAGTACGAGTAGGGGGTAGGCAATTAATGCACAATCTTGAGGTTATCTTGAGATGATTTCGGGGCTTTAGTGTCCCCGCGGCCCGGTCCTCGACCAGGCCTCCACCCCCAGGAAGCAGCCCGTGACAGCTGACTAACACCCAGGTACCTATTTACTGCTAGGTAACAGGGGCATTCAGGGTGAAAGAAACTTTGCCCATTTGTTTCTGCCTCGTGCGGGAATCGAACCCGCGCCACAGAATTACGAGTCCTGCGCGCTATCCACCAGGCTACGAGGCCACAAGCCTTCATGACCTATGGGATGAAGGTTCTATATATATTACACGTGTCTGCGTTTCGGAATTTATTTCCTGGTGCCATTTTTTTTTCCACTGATCTAAATAAATCTGGCTATGCAGAATGAAAAAAAATTACAATGGCTTTGCTCAATCAGTTTAGGCTTTTTCAACTATGCCTGTATTTTATATATAAAAAAGCCTTGCCTCTTTGTTAATATTCTCGGGGTTTGAATAGTAAAGTTAAAATTTTTTTTAATAATGACTAAACATTGGAAAGTTGTGTTTATTATCATTGAAAACCGACAGAAATATATATATGAATGTGGAAGAAAAAGGCGTCTTCAATTATTTTTTTTTTTTTTTTTGTGCCGGGCAGGTTACGTTTCAGACACCACATTGTACTTTTCTTCCATAGTACGAAGGGTTCTTGGTAGAACCTTCCCCCCCCCCCCCCCCCCCCCTTGTTCCTCCTCACTCTAGTCGTCACAATTCTTGGGGAAATAATACAGATGCTGAGAAAACACGATTTTAGTAACATGCGTGATCTCAGAGTCATTAAAGACTCTTAATTCAGTTCTTCAACAATGCGCACGTATTCTGAACTTTGTTGGCTTCCAAGAAAGTTATTCACTACTGACTTGAAGGCTTGCCATTCATTCATTTCTTGTTCTTCTGAACCGTTCATCCTTCACTAGGCTTCAAAACTCAGGCTCATCAAACATGCATGCATGTAATTTAGCGACAATTTAATTAAATGTGGACATTTCTGTATCCTAAAAACAAATACTGTAAATTCTTTATTAAAGACTTTGACAAAATTTTTCATTAATCCGAGTTTTATATGGAGAGGCGGCAACACAGGTTGACGGGGATTGACTTGAGATTGAGCAACCATAATATTATAATAATAAACCCAAGAGCCAACCAGGCTCTTGGTTTTCTACCAAGAGCCAGGGTTGAAAAGCCTCTTTAAGATGCTCAGTCACTTTACTCTCATAGTCTCTGTCATCTGCTTGATCACACGAAGAAAACAGGTATTTGGTGTAGCCTACTTAGTCATAATAAAAAAAGAATTAACAAAAATTGGGTGTCTTTACTATAAACGGAAAGAGCAAGAAAACGTGAACTGATCCGAAGAAACTCATTCCAGACTTGCTTTCAGCACGTTGGAAACAGAATCAGTCTTAAAAAAAACACCTTGCCAGCAAAAAATATGATGCAGACCCCGTCCTCTGGGAGGTTAGGAGGGCGGGAAGTTCTCCTAAGGCTTCAAAACGTTATGAAAACCGTTAATTGCAAGTTTCCTCTCCTAACCTAACCGAGTAAGCCGGAGGACTCTGAACAGAAAACGGGACAGTACGTCACTTTTGTCAGCCGATTTCATTTCAAATTACGTCCATTTTCGGCCATAGCGCGCATACAAGTTGTTGTTGTTATAGATTCAGGTACTCGGAACAGGTTCCAAGTAGCACGGGCTATGGTGAGCTGTAACTTACCTGGCACAGGAGCGGGGCAAGAAGCACGGGCTATGGTGAGCCTGGCATACGAGTGAAAAGCGACGTTATTATAAGAGGACGGGTTGGGAACCGGACCAACCCCTGGGAAACCCCGAACAGAAAACGGGGATATCACGTCACTTTGTGAGCCGCTATCATTTGTGCGTCAGTTTATGGCACTTAGGTAAAGTAAACGTCAAACTACGATGTGCTATTAGGAGAATGGGTTGCGGTATTTAGGCTAGCTTAACTAGGGCCTTATGGAGTAGCTCCCCAATGGACCTAGTAGGGGGGGGGGGGGGGTTAAGGACTATGTAACATTGCTAGTGAAGTAGAATATTCCAGAACAAGCCGCAGTCTGCTGGAATAGCCTAAGAACATGAGCATAGAGGTAATATAAGGATCTTGAGGTTATCTTGAGATGATTTCGGGGCTTTAGTGTCCCCGCGGCCCGGTCCTCGACCAGGCCTCCACCCCCCAGGAAGCAGCCCGTGACAGCTGACTAACACCCAGGTACCTATTTTACTGCTAAGTAACAGGGGCATAGGCTGAAAGAAACTCTGCCCATTGTTCCTCGCCGGCGCCTGGGATCGAACCCAGGACCACAGGATCACATGTCCAGAGTGCTGTCCGCTCAGCCGACCGGCTCCCTGTAGGATAAAGTAAGTTAAGGAAAGCTTATTGACCTCCCTTACGAGGCAGCTTCTATTTATATCCACCAACCTCACAAGAACTAGGCCTACCACCTCGGGGGGGGGGGGGGCCTCGTAGCCTGGTGGATAGCGCGCAGGACTCGTAATTCTGTGGCGCGGGTTCGATTCCCGCACGAGGCAGAAACAAATGGGCAAAGTTTCTTTCACCCTGAATGCCCCTGTTACCTAGCAGTAAATAGGTACCTGGGAGTTAGTCAGCTGTCACGGGCTGCTTCCTGGGGGTGGAGGCCTGGTCGAGGACCGGGCCGCGGGGACACTAAAGCCCCGAAATCATCTCAAGATAACCACCCATCCAATTTCCAGAAGTGAAGTAACTGGGTTGGGGAGAGGATAGGAGGCAAGTTAGGTGTTCCAATTTTGTTTTACACCAGAGCCCAGTTTCCACAACCTTCACTCCCTGTTGGGAGTCGAGCCACCGATTTATATACCATAAAGTTTAGATGAATATTGCGTTAATGTGTGCCTAGTGACTTGAGTAATTTGTTGAGCGTCGTAACTCTCTCTAGAAGTCTCTTCCTGCACCGCTAGAGTGGAAGCCTAGCCAAACAGCGAACAGTGCTGTTTAAACGCAACTAGTAACTTTTTTGTTATTAACGCATATAGGAACAGTGCATTTGTGCAGCTGCCCTAGACTATATGAAGGGGAGTACAGGGTGTGTCAAGAACTAGCTGCCCTAGACTATATGAAGGGGAGTACAGTGTGTGTCAAGAACTAGCTGCCCTAGACTATATGAAGGGGAGTACAGTGTGTGTGTCAAGAACTAGCTGCCCTAGACTATATGACGGGGAGTACAGTGTGTGTCAAGAACTAGCTGCCCTAGACTATATGAAGGGGAGTACAGGGTGTGTCAAGAACTAGCTGCCCTAGACTATATGAAGGGGAGTACAGTGTGTGTCAAGAACTAGCTGCCCTAGACTATATGAAGGGGAGTACAGTGTGTGTGTCAAGAACTAGCTGCCCTAGACTATATGACGGGGAGTACAGTGTGTGTCAAGAACTAGCTGCCCTAGACTATATGAAGGGGAGTACAGTGTGTGTCAAGAACTAGCTGCCCTAGACTATATGAAGGGGAGTACAGTGTGTGTCAAGAACTAGCTGCCCTAGACTATATGACGGGGAGTACAGTGTGTGTCAAGAACTAGCTGCCCTAGACTATATGACGGGGAGTACAGGGTGTGTCAAGAACTAGCTGCCCTAGACTATATGACGGGGAGTACAGGGTGTGTCAAGAACTAGCTGCCCTAGACTATATGAAGGGGAGTACAGTGTGTGTCAAGAACTAGCTGCCCTAGACTATATGACGGGGAGTACAGGGTGTGTCAAGAACTAGCTGCCCTAGACTATATGAAGGGGAGTACAGTGTGTGTCAAGAACTAGCTGCCCTAGACTATATGACGGGGAGTACAGTGTGTGTCAAGAACTAGCTGCCCTAGACTATATGACGGGGAGTACAGGGTGTGTCAAGAACTAGCTGCCCTAGACTATATGACGGGGAGTACAGGGTGTGTCAAGAACTAGCTGCCCTAGACTATATGAAGGGGAGTACAGTGTGTGTCAAGAACTAGCTGCCCTAGACTATATGAAGGGCAGTACAGGGTGTGTCAAGAACTAGCTGCCCTAGACTATATGAAGGGGAGTACAGTGTGTGTCAAGAACTAGCTGCCCTAGACTATATGAAGGGCAGTACAGGGTGTGTCAAGAACTAGCTGCCCTAGACTATATGAAGGGGAGTACAGTGTGTGTCAAGAACTAGCTGCCCTAGACTATATGAAGGGCAGTACAGGGTGTGTCAAGAACTAGCTGCCCTAGACTATATGAAGGGGAGTACAGTGTGTGTCAAGAACTAGCTGCCCTAGACTATATGACGGGGAGTACAGGGTGTGTCAAGAACTAGCTGCCCTAGACTATATGAAGGGGAGTACAGTGTGTGTCAAGAACTAGCTGCCCTAGACTATATGAAGGGCAGTACAGGGTGTGTCAAGAACTAGCTGCCCTAGACTATATGAAGGGAGGTACAGTGTGTGTCAAGAACTAGCTGCCCTAGACTATATAAAGGGCAGTACAGTGTGTGTCAAGAACTAGCTGCCCTAGACTATATGAAGGGGAGTACAGTGCGTGTCAAGAACTAGCTGCCCTAGACTATATGACGGGGAGTACAGTGTGTGTCAAGAACTAGCTGCCCTAGACTATATGAAGGGCAGTACAGGGTGTGTCAAGAACTAGCTACCCTGGACTATATGAAGGGGAGTACAGTGTGTGTCAAGAACTAGCTACCCTGGACTATATGAAGGGGAGTACAGTGTGTGTCAAGAACTAGCTGTCCTAGACTATATAACGGGCAGTACAGTGTGTGTCAAGAACTAGCTGCCCTAGATTATATGAAGGGGAGTACAGTGTGTGTCAAGAACTAGCTGCCCTAGATTATATGAAGGGGAGTACAGTGTGTGTCAAGAACTAGCTGCCCTAGACTATATGACGGGGAGTACAGTGTGTGTCAAGAACTAGCGACGTGATTCTAAAACTCCCCATCACTCAGGATAGTCAGTCATACAGGGCCATGTGATCAGTAGTCTGCACTGGCCAATCTCAAGATACATTATGAGGATATTCTCAAGAATACGAGTGAATAAAGTAATTGCAAAGATACTGAAACTACCCATCTGTCAGGGCTAAGCCTAGTTAAACTGCCTCGTTAGAAAATCAATATCAGGCCTATAGGCCTACTGTATATTTGTTGTTTCAGGGGTAACTTGTCTGAAATTGTCTTAATCTTGTTAGCGTAGTATGGACAGTATTTAAGCTCTTATCATGACTGATAGGCCTAGCCTATAATTACAACGACTGACCAGCCTAGTATGCCAATATTATTCAGTTTCCTAAATGGTACACTCGATTCAATTATATTTGGCCTAGGCCTACTTAGACTATTTTCACCCCCCCCCCAAATCCCCCCCCCCCGATAGCTGTAGGCTTAAAAATTAGGAGGGGAGGGAAAAAAGGGGGGGGGGGAGAATTAGATAGTGTAATTTTAAAAGAAGTCTTCTAACACCTTCAGTCGTTAAGTCTCATTAAAGATCATTTAGGATTATTCGTTAATCATTCACCAATTCGTTAAACCTCTATAACGAACTAGAAACAGCTTAGTAAATGACCCCCCCCCCCCGCCCCCCCCCAAAAAAAAAATGATTGAAGGAGAAGCTCTCTTTCAGATTATATAACATATGTGGATTTATATGATGTCGATAATTGTTTGACATAACATCAGGTACTGATGTGTATCAGGCGAGGGAGTGAGGGCACTCGAGGTGGGCCTGAGTGCGCATACTCAGCTCGGCTATGTTGGTCTCAATTATGTTATTACCTCGTGCGTGTGCGTGCGTGTGCGTGCGTGTGTGTGTGTGGGGGGGGGGGTGCAGCCCCCTTGTGGGCTGATGCTGATAGTTCGTGGTCTTTGGTATGTTGCATTGGTCCATGGTTCCCTTTTCAGTGTTTTTTGGTCCTCGTTCCAGTGGTTCTTGGTCTCTGTTCCAATGGTCTGTTCCAAATGGTCTTTGGTCCGTTCCAAATGGTCTTTGGTTTGTTCCAATGGTCTTTGGTTTGTTCCAATGGTATTTGGTCTGTTCCAATGGTCTTTGATCTGTTCAAATGGTCTTTGATCTGTTCCAATGGTCTTTGGTTTGTTCCAATGGTCTTTGATCTGTTCCAATGGTCCGTGGTTCCTGATTCAATGGTTCTTGACCTAACCACCAGGGAACTTTGCCTAACCAACTCACGCCCCCACACAGATATCTTAAGCTAGGGCCGTCTTAGTCCTTTGAAGAACTTGCTCCTGGGATAGCCAGTCGTTCGTGTGGGTTAGCGATAATGCTTTCATTCGTAAAGGACGGCTTCCCCAAAGGTGGAAGCACGAATTCCCCTGATCTGATTTGCGACGGCCTAATTCCTGGTCTGTTCCTGACGGCGTATCCAGGAAGCTACCTGGAATTGGCTCCTGAAGAAGAGGGGAAGAGGTTCCGTGGTCTCGGGTTGGTTTTCTTGTGTACTCGTTTATTGATGTTAACTTGATATAGTTGTGGTGGGAGGGAGGGAGGGGTTTGGTGGTAGTGGGGGTGGTAGTGGGGATGGTGGTGGTAGGGAGGGGTTTGGTGGTAGTGGAGATGGTTGTGGTGGTGGTAGGGAGGGAGGGGTTTGGTGGTAGTGGGGGTGGTTGTGGTGGTGGTAGGTAGGGAGGGGTTTGGTGGTAGTGGAGATGGTTGTGGTGGTGGTAGGTAGGGAGGGGTTTGGTGGTAGTGGAGATGGTTGTGGTGGTGGTAGGGAGGGAGGGGTTTGGTGGTAGTGGAGATGGTTGTGGTGGTGGTAGGGAGGGAGGGGTTTGGTGGTAGTGGAGATGGTTGTGGTTGCCCTACTACACATAAGGGACATAACTGGCCGACCCCTCACAGTGTTCAAGAGAGAACTATCAACATCAGAGGCCCGAGACTGTTCAACACGCTTCCACTACACATAAGGGACATAACTGGCCGACCCCTCACAGTGTTCAAGAGAGAACTATCAACATCAGAGGCCCGAGACTGTTCAACACGCTTCCATCTACACATAAGGGACATAACTGGCCGACCCTTCACAGTGTTCAAGAGAGAACTGGATAAACACCTCCAAAGGACACCTGATCAGCCAGGCTGTGTTTCACTTACCAGGCTGCGAGCAGCTGCATCCAACAGCCTGGTTGACCAGACCACCAACCAGGAGGCCTGGTCAGAGACTGGGCCGCTGGGACATTGATCCCAAGAACCAACGCAAGGTAACCGCCTTCACTGTTAGTGTTCTGTTCATTTCAAGATATTTCTCTTTACAATTTTGTAGCTGCCTGTCCCTTATAGTTTAGAAGCTTCCTGGTGCCTTATCTCCCTTTCCCATCCTCATTACCTTACACATGTTGCCGTTGAATTCTAGCAACCCATTGTTTGACCACTCTTGAAGTTTGTCAAGGTCATCCTGTAACTTCCTGCAGTCGTCCTCTGTTTTTACATTCCTAATCAGCTGTGCGTCACCTGAAAACATTAATGTCACGTACAAGCTCACTCCCTCGAGCAGGGAGCCGGTCGGCCGAGCGGACAGCACGCTGGACTTGTGATCCTGTGGTCCCGGATTCGATCCCGGGCGCCGGCGAGAAACAGTGGGCAGAGTTTTTCACCCTATGACCCTGTTACCTAGCAGTAAAATAGGTACCTGGGTGTTAGTCAGCTGTCACGGGCTGCTTCCTGGGGGTGGAGACCTGGTCGAGGACCGGGCCGCGGGGACACTTAAAAAGCCCCGAAATCATCTCAAGATAACCTCAAGATAACCTCGGGGTGACTTGTTCACATCACTTATAAACATCTGCGGTCCCAGGACCGAGCCTTGTGGGACCCCGCCTGTTTCATTGTAGTGGTAGGGGGTGGGTGGATGGTGGTAGGTATGGTGGTGGTGGTGACAGGAATAGTGAGGGGTAGTAACCTAGGCCTACAGATAATGGTGAAAGTGGTGGTGACGCCCAGTGGTTGTAATCCGCGATAATGTTGCCGGCGCACGTTCAGCCAATCAGGAGAGCCGCCGTTAAATAACCCGTTTCCACGCTCCAGTCAAGTAGTTAATGCATATTATTTGACGGCTCCATCATGCATGCATCGTGCAATTTTGCCAGCCAGTCAAGTAATGGCTTTTGTCAGTCAGGCAAGCAATATAATTTTTGATGAACCAGTTTTTTTTTTTGTCTCCCAGATTGGTATGTAATGTTTGTTTGTTCATTTCTTTCTTATCCAGTTCATGCGGGGAACAATTAGTTCTGCATGGGAAGGCGGGGAACAATTAGTTCTGCATGGGAACAATTAGTTCTGCAGGGGAACAATTAGTTCTGCATGGGAAGGCGGGGAACAATTAGTTCTGCAGGGGAACAATTAGTTCTGCAGGGGAACAATTAGTTCTGCAGGGGAACAATTAGTTCTGCAGGGGAACAATTAGTTCTGCAGGGGAACAATTAGTTCTGCAGGGGAACAATTAGTTCTGCAGGGGAACAATTAGTTCTGCAGGGGAACAATTAGTTCTGTAGGGGAACAATTAGTTCTGCATGGGAAGGCGGGGAACAATTAGTTCTGCAGGGGAACAATTAGTTCTGCAGGGGAACAATTAGTTCTGCAGGGGAAGGCGGGGAACAATTAGTTCTGCAGGGGAACAATTAGTTCTGCAGGGGAACAATTAGTTCTGCAGGGGAACAATTAGTTCTGCAGGGGAACAATTAGTTCTGCAGGGGAACAATTAGTTCTGTAGGGGAACAATTAGTTCTGTAGGGGAACAATTAGTTCTGTAGGGGAACAATTAGTTCTGTAGGGGGAACAATTAGTTCAGAACAATTACTTATGCGAAGAACAATTAGTTCCGCAGGCAACAATTATTCTTGCAGTGGACAATTAGTTTTGTGGAGAACAATTAGGCCTACAGTTAACAATTAGGTCTATGGGGGGAACATTTCAACCTACAGGGGAACAAGTCGGCCAGTTTGAGGACACTTAGGCCTACGAGAACAAGCAGGCCTACAGGGAACAATGTATAACTATGCATTCTTCTCGCCCACGTCCTCTGCTTGAATGGCAGCCCATACGTATAATACACCAGTACTGGCCTACACCACCTAACCCAACCCTAACCATTCAACACATTCTGGTATGCTACAGTATTGCCCTGAGAAAATATGACTATTGAATACCTTGTGCAATCAAGTTAACGAATGAGGCTGTTAGGGTCGACCAATGAAGGGGGAGAGATTTAATATACATACATACATACATACATACATACATACATACATACATACATATATACATACATACATATATAATATATATATATATATATATAATTAAGGAATTTTTAACGAGCGTAGCCTAAGAATTGGCTATGATTTCAAGAGTTAGACTTGCGTAGCCTATTCCTTGGTCATTAGTCTTGAGAGGCTATATAGGCCTATTCAGTGCAATTTCATGTTAGTTTTACTTAGTAATGTGCTAAATTTAATGTATTTTTTTGTTGTATCCTGTACTTTAAAAGTATAAAGAATCGGGACCAAAGCCTGTGTTAATTTTGTCAATTTTGTTAATTTTGAGGAATCGGGCAAACTTAAATTATCGTCCACTTAACCGAACATAAGTGGACGTATGAACCACTTAACCGGTGTTAACAATAAACATTTTATCCCCCGAAATAGTAATGTTTGTTTTCGTGGCGCCATTAAACAGTTGTTCGCCAGACATTTATAAGCAATAAGGAATATTATCATCTCTGACCAATTGTAATCCTCTAATTGCCAATCCCCCCCAATCTTGACCCTTTATTACTTCTGTAATGATGGAGAGATAAAACACGCCTTATCCGACTTGATTAGAGGGCACGAAAACCAGGAATATATATAATATATATATATATAATATATATATATATATATATATATATATATATATATATATATATATATATATATAAATATAATATTAGTGGGTTTTGGTACATTGTTGTTGTGTGGGGGGGGGGGGTAGGATTACAAAGCCACTTAAGGGTTTGGACAAGATGTAAAGATGTACAGGTTCGTTAGTATATGCATGAATGCTTGATCAACTAGGCTATGATTCATACGTCAGACAGCCTGCAGGCGTGGACAGAGACCGGGCCCCGGGGGACCTTCATCCTCCTCCTCCCTCCCCCCTCCCCCCCCACACACACAAAAATGATGATACAGTGCTGTAGTTTGTATCTTTTTTATGATATTAGGATGAGGAAAAGTACTGGAACAAGCACGGTACCTTGGGGGAGGGGGGGGGAGGGGACTGAGCTTTTCACCGTAGATGCTCCGGTTTTGACTGTGTAGACTGTTACCTGGTTGATACCTGGTTGATACCTGGTTGATACCTGGTTGATACCTGGTTGATACCTGGTTGATACCTGGTTGTTACCTGGTTGATACCTGGATGATACCTGGTTGATACCTGGTTGATACCTGGTTGATACCTGGTTGATACCTGGTTGATACCTGGTTGTTACCTGGTTGATACCTGCTTGATACCTGGTTGATACCTGGTTGATACCTGCTTGATACCTGGATGATACCTGGTTGATACCTGGTTGATACCTGGTTGATGGGGTTCTGGGAGTTGTTCTACTCCCAGAACTGTTCTACTCAAACGCTGGTTATTTTGAAGGAGTTATGAAGTAAGTTTTTTTTTATTCAGGTATAATATGTCTCACTTGCTTTGTCTTTGCTTTGCTTTGGGGCTCTCTGGTTCAGCTTCAGCTCCTAAGCCCCGCCTTTCGAACCAATAAAATTGTCTTGCAATGATACCTGGTTGATGGGGTTCTGGGAGTTCTTCTACTCCCCAAGCCCGGCCCGTGGCCAGGCTTGACTTGTGAGAGTTTGGTCCACCAGGCTGTTGCTTGGAGCGGCCCGCAGGCCCACATACCCACCACAGCCCGGTTGGTCCGGCACTCCTTGGAGGAAACAATCTAGTTTCCTCTTGAAGATGTCCACGGTTGTTCCGGCAATATTTCTTATGCTCGCTGGGAGGACGTTGAACAACCGCGGACCTCTGATGTTTATACAGTGTTCTCTGTGCCTATGGCACCTCTGCTCTTCACTGGTTCTATTCTGCATTTTCTTCCATATCGTTCACTCCGGTATAGTGATGTGAACAAGTCACCCGAGGTTATCTTGAGATGATTTCGGGGCTTAGTGTCCCCGCGGCCCGGTCCTCGACCAGGCCTCCACACCCCTAGGAAGCAGCCCGTGACAACTGACTAACTCCCAGGTACCTATTTACTGCTAGGTAACAGGGGCATAAGGTGAAAGAAACTCTGCTAATTATTTCTCGCCGGCGCCCGAGATCGAACCCGGGACCACAGGATCACGCGACCAGTGCGCTGTCCGCTCAGCCACCGGCGAGTGTGGATGCTGTAGAGTGAGATGGGAAGGAGTCTGGGAGAGGGGAGTAGGACTGGGAGAGAGAGGGAGGGAGGGAGAGGGAGGGAGAGGGAGGGAGGGAGAGGGAGGGAGAGAGAGAGAGGGAGGGAGAGGGAGGGAGAGGGAGGGAGGGAGAGGGAGGGAGGGAGAGTGAGGGACAGGCAGACAGGTGAGGCAGAACTATCCATCCCCTTGCAACAAACAAAATCCTTCATCATAAATTCTAATGGGCCTTATCTTTGTACTGACCTCTATATGTACACACATTAAGGGGGCTTCCGTTACACCATTCCCAGCAGAAATGGTTACCTCGAGGTGCTTCCGGGGCTTCGCGTTCCCGCGGCCCGGTCGTCGACCAGGTCTCCTGGTTGCTGGACTGATCAACCAGGCTGTTGATCAGCATGTTGAGATGAAGGCTTCCCCCGTTGGAAAACACGCCATTTCTCACAGGCAAAACAGCATACAATGTATAGGAGTATCAATAAAGTATACAGCTGTAGGTCAAAGCTGAAGATACAATAATTAATACAACGACTATTAGGTTGTGCTCCACTTATAATTTATTTGTTAGTTTTATGGAAGTCGGTACAGTATCTCGTACTTTGTAATTGATTACAAGATTCTTTAAGGAATTGATAGGGTAGATAAGGACAGGCTGTTTAACACAAGGGGCACACGCACTAGGGGGACACAGGTGGAAACTGAGTAACCAAGTGAGCCACAGAGACATTAGAAAACTTTTTTTTAGTGTCAGAGTGGTTGACAAATGGAATGCATTAGGCAGTGATGTGGTGGAGGCTGACTCCATACACAGTTTCAAGTGTAGATATGATAGAGCCCAGTAGGCTCAGGAACCTGTACACCTGTTGATTGACAGTTGAGAGGCGGGACCAAAGAGCCAGAGCTCAACCCCCGCAAGCACAACTAGGCGAGTACACACACACACACACTAGTTTTACAAATCGTCACGTGATCACACACACACACACACACACACACACACACACACACACACACACACACACACACACACACACACACACACACACACACACACACACACACCCTCACACCCTCACACCCTCACACCCCCACCCACCCCCACCCACCCCCACCCACCCCCACCCCCCCACACACACACACACACACACACACACACACACACACACACACACACACACACACACACACACACATACATTCACACTGATATATCAATATTCATTCGCTTTCAGTATACCATTTTTCCTCCCATATGGGCAGGAGGGAGGGTAGACTAGGTGTATTGTGTCCGGGTGAGTTAGTGCTCAGTATATCTCCGCTGGTGTACGTTTTAACGGGTGTAGCGCGACGCTGGGACCAGTTCCGATAATTAATGTGGAGAGGTGTCTGGCAGCGCTGTGTCCCAGCTGATCTCTGCCGACACTCTCGTACGGCGCGCGGGCTTATTTGTTTGTGTTCTTGTCTGTTCTTGTTGATGTTCTTGTCTGTTCTTGTTGATGTTCTTGTGCGGTACTCTCTTTGTCGGTGCTGTTCTTGTTCGGCGCGGTTAGTGTTCTCGTTCAAAGGTGCTGTAGACCCCATGCGAACTGTCCTTGCTCTCTTTGTTCAAGTGGTTTGTAGTGGACTGTTTTCCTTGTTGAGTTATTTATTTGTTTGGCTGGTGAGCCATTCATCAAGCTGACCCATATATCAGATGTCACCATAACTCCGCTCAAGTGCTCATAGTCAGCACACAAGTGCACTGCAACAGGATCGAACTCTTGGAATTCCACATGAACCAGAAATCGGAAAAATTTACATGAGGAGACGGAGCCTAATCTCGGAGTGTTACCGAGGTTCTCGCACTTGCTTATAGTCAATATCTTGCTTGTGAATAAGTGCATATGTGACATACTAATTTATTGTGAATATTTGAGTTTACCTTGAAAAGCTGAATAGAAAACCACACCCTAACCTAACCTAACCTTCTTAGTATGGTAAGATATTACAATTAGTACTGAACCTATACATATATTGATATTACAGTCGGCCGAGGGACAGCACGCCGGACTTGTGATCCTGTGGTCCTGGGTTCGATCCCAGGCGCCGGCGAGAAACAATAGGCAGAGTTTCTTTCACCCTATGCCCCTGTTACCTAGCAGTAAAATAGGTACCTGGGTGTTAGTCAGCTGTCACGGGCTGCTTCCTGGGGGTGGAGGCCTGGTCGAGGACCGGGCCGCGGGGACACTAAGCCCCGGAAGCATCTCAAGATAACCTCAAGATAACAGTTTTATACAAATAAACAAAACAAAAATATTTAAATAAATTGTAAAGTAACTCAGGATGTCAAATTTTGTATAAAATCTCTATTGTTTAATAAAACTGAGAGGAAAAGTTAGTGCCTTAAAAAAAAAAGACTTGGAATGTCACATATATACTTATAAGCGAAATAGTGACTATAAGCAATAAGTCATATATGTGCTATCTTGTGCGAGAGCAGGTTGCAAAGAGACAGGGACATCTTCCAGAGAAAACTGGACTGTTTTCTAAGAGAAGTTCCGGACCAGCCGGGCTGTGGTGGGTATGTGGGCCTGCGGGCCGCTCCAAGCAACAGCCTGGTGGACCAAACTCTCACAAGTCAAGCCTGGCCTCGGGCCGGGCTTGGGGAGTAGAACAACTCCCAGAACCCCATCAACCAGGTATCAAGCAGGTAACAGGTATACTCCAGGTATACCTCATGTATACTCCAGGTATACCCCATATATACTCGAGGTATACCTCATGTATACTCCAGGTATACCCCATGTATACTCCAGGTATACCCCATGTATACTCCAGGTATACCCCATGTATACTCCAGGGGTTCTTTCCACCAATGTAGCCAGCATCAGCCAGATCAGATGAGCAGCATCTCTGTGTGACGGATGATTGACAGGCGTGGGCCCCGCTGTGTTTAGTTACGGGGGATCGAGTGACGGATTCCTGTCACCGCTGTGCCGCTTATGCTGTTTCCTTGCTTGGGGGGGGGGGACTGTGGCTGATTAGACAGGCTGTTGGTTCCGGCCGCTTGCACCCCCCATGCTTGCTCCACAGCCTGGGTAGGTTAGGTTACGTTAGTTTTGCGTGCAGAGAAGCAGTGACGTATGATGCAGCGCATGTCTTGTGGTTACCTTGCGTAGATTCCGGGGGTCAACGTCCCCGCGGCCCGGTCTCTGACCAGGAATTGGAATTAAGGCCTACTGTACCTTCGTGGATTTGGGAGACTTACTGTATCTATACTGGCTCTTAACATTACCTTGTGAAGATGGGGGAGGAAAGGCCTACCTGTTTTAACACCTACAAGGCCTCCTGGTTGTTCAGCAGGTGATTAATTAGACACCGTTGTTAGTTAGTTTTACGACATGGGAGAGAACTACCTTGTGAGTTGTTGGGCAGAATAGTTTCCGCCTCCGTGAAACCCGTTTTGTATGTAAATTGAAAGTCAGAAGTTTAATCTGCGGCCTGTCCGCCTTGCTGACACGGTCGGCAAGGGAGCGGACAGCACGCGGGACTTGTGATCCTGTGGTCCTGGGTTCGATCCCAGGCGCCGGCGAGAAACAATGGGCTGCAGAGTTTCTTTCACCCTATGCCCCTGTTACCTAGCAGTAAATAGGTACCTGGGTGTTAGTCAGCTGTCACGGGCTGCTTCCTGGGGGTGGAGGCCTGGTCGAGGACCGGGCCGCAGGGACACTAAAAGCCCCGAAATCATCTCAAGATAACCTCTCAAGATAACACACTGTGCTCTCTAGCCCTGTACGGCGGCCTTAAATAGACACTATAAACGCATTTTTCTGTCTAGGCCTAGATATTACAAGTGCCTTAAATTCGGACGTGATGTCTGATATACATTTTAATGCAGTGTTTTATTTTAGGCCTATGACTAATGGAGATGAGGAAAAATGTTCTTTTAAAGATTTTGTTTCGAATGTTCATAGGAACAGTGGATGTACATAGGCCTAGATTGACCTATATATATAGGGTAGGGCACTCAAATTTAGGCTCGGTTTAAGTTTCCGATTCAAGCGTTGCAGTGGCTGTCCATAGGCCTATGGTACGGTGTTCAGACACTGGGAAACTGCTCCCGTGGCCTTGTTCTGAATTGCACATCGAGTAGGCCTAGCGATAATCTGAATTTTTAATTAATTTTTGTTTCACTCGCAGGATAAGTGACGCTGCCCAGTAAACAGTCCCTCAGAGAGAAAAGGATAGGGGGGGGGTGAGGGTCTGGTGTTTACATTGTGATGGAGGATCAACCGCTTAATGTGATGTAAACAAACACATTCACCCAATATGTTTAGTGTTCGCAGGGGGGGGGGAGGGTCGCTATAACGCGACCGTGTTTACGTCAACAGTAAACACGGGGGATTTTTGGCATATAGTATTGTTTGTATGGTTATTTAAATCCTGTTTATAATAGTCATTATAGGGTGGAGGGTGTCACACTGTAGGATGTTTGTAAACACTGTAGGTTGTTTGTAAACACTGTAGGATGTTTGTAAACACTGTAGGATGTTTGTAAACACTGTAGGTTGTTTGTAAACACTGTAGGATGTTTGTAAACACTGTAGGATGTTTGTAAACACTGTAGGATGTTTGTAAACACTGTAGGTTGTTTGTAAACACTGTAGGTTGTTTGTAAACACTGTAGGTTGTTTGTAAACACTGTAGGATGTTTGTAAACACTGTTGGTTGTTTGTAAACACTGTTGGTTGTTTGTAAACACTGTTGGTTGTTTGTAAACACTGTTGGTTGTTTGTAAACACTGTAGGATGTTTGTGGTCTGGACTGGCACAAGGAAAGAGAGGGGGGGGGACACACTAGGGGGGGGGGTCTTAGGGGGAAAGAGATTTTATTTTTTTCCTGTGGAGGGGTGGTGGAGGGTAGAGAGAGGGGGGGGGTGTGATTGAGAAGGGCTAATAGTGTTAATTACACATAATACACCTCCAAATAGTTTTGTTGTACCTCCACCGGCATCATATTACACGCACACACACACACACACACACACACACACACACACACACACACACACACACACACACACACACACACACACACACACACACACACACACACACTGTGCTAAGAAGTGCTAAGAAATGCCAGGAAACTGCAGAGTGATGAGGTTGGCAAATCTTGGTCAATAAGACAAGACCTCTCCAAGGAAGACAGAGAAAAGCTGAAAATGAACTTAATTGAGGCAAAACGGCTAAATGGGGATAGAAATGAAGAAGACAGAAATTCTTTTTTTTACAAAGTGACAGGGACTGGAAAGCTTGTGAAATGGTACATAAAAACAAAGCAACAAGATCAGTAGTGGAAGGGGGAGTAAAGAGCAAAGGAAAAGGGAACATGTTCCTGAAAATTGTATATACCAACATAGATGGAGTGAGGTCAAAAACTTTGGAGTTGCAAGATATAATCCAGCTTAGGGTCCCAGATATTGTTGCATTATCAGAAACGAAACTTGAAGGAAATATAATAAATGAAGTCATATTCCCAAGAGGCTACTCAGTTTGGAGACGTGACAGGAAAACTAGGAAGGGAGGAGGAGTGGCTGTACTGGTGAAAAAACACCTGAAGGTAAAAAGAGTTAATATTTGAAAACCCTCGAGATATTGACGTAATGGCATTGCAGGTCTGGAATCAGGATGATAACCTGATAATTGTAAATACCTACAGCCCACCAGCAAGCAACACGTGGACAAAGGAAGAACTGGATGACAAACGAGAGGGCCTCATAATGGTCATGAGAGATATTATTGTACAAGCAGATAAAGATAAATCACGACTGTTGATACTGGGGGACTTCAACTTTAGAGCAATAGACTGGGAGGCCTATGAAGCAAGAACGGAGGACTTTTGGACATGCAGATTTGTGAACCTCATTCTGGAGACATTCTTGTATCAACACATAAAGCAAGCCACAAGAATGAGGGAAGGAGATGTACCGTCAGTACTGGATCTAGTATTCACCAGGAAAGAAGAAGAGATTTTTGACATCCAGTACCTTCCTCCCTTGGGAAAGAGTGATCACGTCCTGTTAGACATTAAATATGCTTTAAGATATCATCTAGAAGAAAATGGGGACATTGAAACAGTTGATAAACTCGATTTAAAGAGAGGCAACTATGGGGAACTTCGAAATTTTTTTAATGAGTGTAATTGGACAGAATTGTTGCTAGGCAGGGAAGTAAATGAAATGTATGCCAAATTTTTAAAACTATACGAGGAAGGCACACAAACATTCATACCAAAACAGAGATGCAGGACCAGAAAACAGGATTGGTTCGACAGAAATTGTGAGAGGGCAAGAGACCAAAAGACACAAAAATGGAATCAGTATAGGAAGAGGCCAAACCCCCAAACATACCAGCGATACAAAGATGCGAGAAACAATTATACAGCAGTAAGGAGAGAGGCAGAAAGAAATTTTGAAAAAGGGATAGCAGATAAATGTAAAACAGAACCGGGCCTATTCTACAAATTCATAAACAACAAATTGCAGGTAAAGGATAATATCCAGAGGTTGGAAATGGGAAACAGATTCACGGAAAATGAAAAGGAAATGTGTGAAACATTAACTGAAAAGTTCCAAAGTGTGTTTGTACAAAATGAAATCTTCAGAGAACCAGACACAATAAGAATTCCAGAGAACAACATAGAGCGGATAGAGGTGTCTAGAGATGAAGTGGAAAATATGCTAAAGGAGCTCGGGAGGAACAAAGCAGCTGGCCCAGATGGCGTTTCACCATGGGTTCTGAGAGAATGTGCATCTGAGCTCAGCATTCCACTTCACCTGATCTTTCAGGCATCCCTGTGTACAGGAATCGTAGCAGACGTGTGGAAACAGGCTAACATAGTTCCAATCTACAAAAGTGGCAGCAGGGAAGACCCCCTCAATTATAGACCTGTATCATTGACAAGTGTAATAGTGAAAGTATTGGAAAAGCTAATCAAAACTAAATGGGTAGAACACCTGGAGAGAAATGATATAATATCAGACAGACAGTATGGTTTTCGATCAGGAAGATCCTGTGTATCGAATTTACTCAGTTTCTATGATCGGGCCACAGAGATATTACAGGAAAGAGATGGCTGGGTTGACTGCATCTATCTGGACCTAAAAAAGGCTTTCGACAGAGTTCCACATAAGAGGTTGTTCTGGAAACTGGAAAATATTGGAGGGGTGACAGGTAAGCTTCTATCATGGATGAAAAATTTTCTGACTGATAGAAAAATGAGGGCAGTAATCAGAGGCAATGTATCGGAATGGAGAAATGTCACAAGTGGAGTACCACAGGGTTCAGTTCTTGCACCAGTGATGTTTATTGTGTACATAAATGATCAACCAGTTGGTATACAGAATTATATGAACATGTTTGCTGATGATGCTAAGATAATAGGAAGGATAAGAAATTTAGATGATTGTCATGTCCTTCAAGAAGACCTGGACAAAATAAGTATATGGAGCACCACTTGGCAAATGGAATTTAATGTTAATAAATGTCATGTTATGGAATGTGGAATAGGAGAACATAGACCCCACACAACCTATATATTATGTGAGAAATCTTTAAAGAATTCTGATAAAGAAAGAGATCTAGGAGTGGTTCTAGATAGAAAACTATCACCTGAGGACCACATTAAGAATATTGTGCAAGGAGCCTATGCAATGCTTTCTAACTTCAGAATTGCATTTAAATACATGGATGGCGATATACTAAAGAAATTGTTCATGACTTTTGTTAGGCCAAAGCTAGAATATGCAGCTGTTGTGTGGTGCCCATATCTTAAGAAGCACATCAACAAACTGGAAAAGGTGCAAAGACATGCTACTAAGTGGCTCCCAGAACTGAAGGGCAAGAGCTACGAGGAGAGGTTAGAAGCATTAAATATGCCAAAACTAGAAGACAGAAGAAAAAGAGGTGATATGATCACTACGTACAAAATAGTAACAGGAATTGATAAAATCGACAGGGAAGACTTCCTGAGACCTGGAACTTCAAGAACAAGAGGCCATAGATTTAAACTAGCTAAACACAGATGCCGAAGAAATATAAGAAAATTCACCTTCGCAAATAGAGTGGTAGACGGTTGGAACAAGTTAAGTGAGAAGGTGGTGGAGGCCAAGACCGTCAGTAGTTTCAAAGCGTTATATGACAAAGAGTGCTGGGAAGACGGGACACCACGAGCGTAGCTCTCATCCTGTAACTACACTTAGGTAATTACACACACACACACACACACACACACACACACACACACACACACACACACACACACACACACACACACACACACACACACACAGTGAGCCACAGTTGAGACAGCCTTCAGGTAAGGATTGACGGTGAAAGTTGGCGGGTATATCGGCCGGGGATGGTATATTTCAGTGGGAATATACTGTGGTGTGAATATACTGGGATGTGTTGTGTTGTGTTGGCTCAATACGACAGTCAGGACGCTGGTGTCCGGACACCCGGGGGGCTGTCTCCCCGGTGGGGGGCGGATACAGCAGGACACAGAGACACAGACAACACAGACACACACACACACACACACACACACACACACACACACACACACACACACACACACACACACACACATGCATTAGCAAGCAATGTGGTGGAGGCTGACTCCATACACAGTTTCAAGTGTAGATATGATAGAGCCCAATAGGCTCAGGAACCTGTACACCTGTTGATTGACGGTTGAGAGGCGGGACCAAAGAGCCAGAGCTCAACCCCCGCAAGCACAACTAGGTGAGTACACACACACACACACACCACACACACACACACACACACACACACACACACACACACACACACACACACACACACACACACACACACACACACACACACACTCACGCGGTATCCGCTATTCACAGCTTTTTAAATCAAACTTGCGTATCTGCTCCTGAACTGAAGTCAATCTGCAAAATCCGTGAAGAGATTTACATATTTGATTCCTGCGCTCCTATCATACCCAGGTACACTGTTGCGGGGGGGGGGGGTAGATGGGTTTGCTCGGCTTGTTTTTTTATATGTTAGGCCTAGTGGCTTAATGGGTTTTTGCTAGTCGGTGTCTAATGTCTTGGTAATCTCGAGGAATTCTTCCTTATGGGAATAAATGCGTGTTTTGTAATAGCCTTGCTTGCCTAGTAGCTCTGTCTCAGTTCCTTCCCTTCCTTCCTACCTCTCTCTACCTCTCCCTCGCTACCTCTCCTCCCTACCTTTCCCCTACCTGTCCTCCCTCTCTCTCCCTACCTCTCCCTACCTCTCTCTACCTCTCCCTACCTGTCCGCCCTCCCTCTCTCTACCTCTCCCTACCTCTCCCTACCTCTCCCTACCTCTCCCTACCTCTCCCTACCTCTCCCTACCTCTCCCTACCTCTCTCTACCTCTCCCTACCTCTCCCTACCTCTCTCTACCTCTCTCTACCTCTCTCTACCTCTCCCTACCTCTTCCTACCTCTCTACCTCTTCCTATCTCTCCCTACCTCTCCCTACCTCTCCCTACCTCTCCCTACCTCTCCCTACCTCTTCCTACCTCTCCTCCCTCTCTCTACCTCTCCTCCCTCTCCCTACCTCTCCTCCCTCTCTCTACCTCTCCTCCCTCTCTCTACCTCTCTCTACCTCTCCTTCCTTCTTCCTCTTGATCAGCCGTGAGTTAGACCTTGTGAATGGAGGGGGAGGGGGGAGGAAAATGAAGAGAGGTGAGTAATCAACTGTCTTGTGCAACTTGCTGAGGGAGAGGGAGGGAGGGAGGGAGGGAGAGAAAGAGGAAGGGAGGGAGAGAAAGAGGAAGGGAGGGGGAAAGAGTGAGGTAGGAAGGGATAGAGAAAGAGAGGTAGGACTGAGAGAGAAAGGAAAGAAGGAAAAGAGAGGAGGGAGGGAGGGAGGTGAGGTGAGGTATTCTAACGTCACAGTATCGGGGTTATTGACGTTGACAGATACTTGTGAGAGGCCTAGATAGGCCTAGGCGACATATCTTGTCTTGACTCTTAACCTGCTTGCAAACATCGAGTAACATTTAACTGGTTTGTTGACGTCCATTTGCCAGTACCAACAGCCTGGCTGGTAAGGGTTACCTTGATTCATATATATATATATATATATATATATATATATATATATATATATATATATATATATATTAAAATATTGTAAAACTAAACACAGTAAAATAACAACATACTGGAGTGAACGATATGGAAGAAAATGCAGAATAGAACCAGTGAAGAGCAGAGGTGCCATAGGCACAATCAGAGAACACTGTATAAACATCAGAGGTCCGCGGTTGTTCAACGTCCTCCCAGCGAGCATAAGAAATATTGCCGGAACAACCGTGGACATCTTCAAGAGGAAACTAGATTGCTTCCTCCAAGGAGTGCCGGACCAACCGGGCTGTGGTGGGCCTGCGGGCCGCTCCAAGCAACAGCCTGGTGGACCAAACTCTCACACAAGTCGAGCCTGGCCTCGGGCCGGGCTTGGGGAGTAGTAGAACTCCCAGAACCCCATCAAGATAAAACATCGTATGTTTTGGAAACATTGGGTATTGGTAAGCTAGCTCTCTCTCTCTCTCTCTCTCTCTCTCTCTCTCTCTCTCTCTCTCTCTCTCTCTCTCTCTCTCTCTCTCTCTCTCTCTCTCTCTCTTTCTCCCCCTCCCTTCTCCGTCTCCCTCTCTCACCTCTCTTATCCCTCCCATTAGTCTCTCACCCGGGTAAAGCCTCCACCAGCAAGACTTACAACTTCAATTGTAGCTTTTCTAGTGTTGGTTACCTTGTTTAGACAAGAGATGGTTACCTCTTGTTTGGTCGCCGGCTGCCAGCTCGTTGGCTCACAGCCCAGTTGACTACGGTGA
>NC_091180.1:13668761-13701476 GCF_040958095.1 Procambarus clarkii | reverse complement strand
GAACGTTCGAACGTGCATCAGTTGTCAGTCGAGTGGAAACCTTCGCTCATTCGTAACCAGGGAGGATGGCGGGTGACCTAACAAACATTTGCCCTCCGGTGACGAGGCCGGGGGGGGGTGCCACCTGGCACTCTCCACCACACACGACAAACACCAGTACAACACAGTCCACAATCACGCTTCGCTCACAATCAGAATGAACTAATTGTCAAGTTCATACCACAGTCAGCATGAACTGATTGTCAAGTTCATACCACAGTCAGCATGAACTGATCGTCAAGTTCATACCACAGTCAGCATGAACTGATCGTCAAGTTCATGCCAAAATCACAATGAACTGATTGTCAAGTTCATGCCACAATCACAATGAACTGATTGTCAAGGTCATGCCACAATCACAATGAACTGATTGTCAAGGTCATGCCACAGTCAATATGAACTGATTGTCAAGTTCATGCCACAATCACAATGAACTGATTGTCAAGCTCATGCCACAATCACTATGAACTGATTGTCAAGTTCATGCCACAATCAGAATGAACTGATTGTCAAGGTCATGCCACAGTCAATATGAACTGATTGTCAAGTTCATGCCACAATCAGAATGAACTGATTGTCAAGTTCATGCCACAATCAGAATGAACTGATTGTCAAGCTCATGCCACAATCACTATGAACTGATTGTCAAGTTCATGCCACAATCAGAATGAACTGATTGTCAAGTTCATACCACAATCAGTATGAACTGATTGTCAAGTTCATACCACAATCAGAATGAACTGATTGTCAAGTTCATGCCACAATCAACATGAAGTTCTCCCGGTGGAAGACACAACCATTTTCCTTCAGAAAATGGAGTTCAGAACAGACAGACACCATTCAGCAGAAATCAAAATGACTCGGCCGAAGCCGAAGCCAACGACGACCCGAAGGAATATTAACGTCTCAAGATCCAACATTTAAGGATGAAGATCAATATACCCGAGAAACTGATAAGGTGGAGACCATTCTGATAAGACCATTCAGAACAGGGTGGGGTGGAAACCCAGGCTAATGATGGTAACCCCCCCTTTTAAACCTTACCTGGAGCATACCTGGGCAGGGTTTTCGGAGTTGTTCTACACCCCCGAGCTTGGCTTCATATACTAGCTTCTTTGTTCATTTGAATTATCAACGGACTTATATTTTCTAACCGTCGATTCAAATTTTTAAAATTTTGCCACAGACTCGCGCCTGATTGGTCAGCTGGTCAAGGGTGGGGGGGGAGAGGGGGGGGAAGAGGGAGAAGGGGGGGGAGAGGGAGAAGGGGGGGGGGGGAGAGGGAGAAGGGGGGGAAGAGGGAGAAGGGGGGAGAGGGAGAAGGGGGGGAAGAGGGAGAAGGGGGGAGAGGGAGAAGGGGGGAAGAGGGAGAAGGGGGGGAAGAGAGAGAGGAGGAGGGAGAGAGAGGAGGGGGAAGAGGGAGAAGAGGGGGAGAGGGTGAGAGGGGGAAGAGGGGGAGGTGGAGAGGGAGAGGGGGGGGGAAGGTGGAGAGGGGGGGGGGGGAAGGTGGAGAGGGAAGAACAGGTTTCAAGAAGCTCAGTTTCCGGCCATCTTTCCTGACGCGTGTGGAGGCAGCTCAGCCCAACACCCTCACACACCCCTGGACACACACACACAGACAGACAGACAGAGACAGACAGACAGACAGAGACAGACAGACAGACAGAGACAGACAGACAGACAGAGACAGACAGACAGACAGACAGACAGAGAGACAGAGAGACAGACAGACAGAGACAGACAGAGACAGACAGAGACAGACAGACAGACAGACAGACAGACACAGACAGACAGACAGACAGACAGACACAGACAGACAGACAGACACAGACAGACAGACACACAGACAGACACAGACAGACACAGACAGACACAGACAGACACAGACAGACACAGACAGACACAGACAGACACAGACAGACACAGACAGACACAGACAGACACAGACAGACAGACACAGACAGACAGACACAGACAGACAGACACAGACAGACAGACAGACAGACAGACAGACAGACAGACAGACAGACAGACAGACAGACAGACAGACAGACAGACAGACAGAGACAGAGACAGACAGACAGACCCCCCCCCTCATACAAACAATCCCAGACACAGCTTCAGTAAACTTAAGCCTCGGGATAGTAAGTTAGAAAAGTTCAAAGCGCGCTTAACTTAATGGGAATGAACGTTCTAAGTTTGAAACAAACTCCCTGATTTGTAACGGTGTCTGGGTGAACATTTTGAACACGCACCGTGAGGTGTGTGTGTGTGTGTGTGTGTGTGTGTGTGTGTGTGTGTGTGTGTGTGTGTGTGTGTGTGTGTGTGTGTGTGTGTGTGAACTTTGTGAACAAGAAATAAGGCGAGAGATTGAGTCTTGAACACACACACAAGAAATCGCATAAGGCGGTTGGTTGCCTTACAGGAGCTCCGAGGATCAATGTCCCCGCGGCCCGGTCTCCAGTTCAATGTGGTGGGGGGGGGGGGGAAAGTTCACTAAAAACACAATCGTCCTGTAGCCTCAGTATTTTCTTCCTTTTCTTGTTTTAGTTTCAGCTATTTTGAACAAAAAGTTCCAAGTAGCACGGGCTATGGCGATCCCGTAGTTGGCCTTGCTCTCTCTCTCTCACAGGGATCTGGAGATTATATTTATGATATCTGTTTCTGTCTGTGTCTCTACATAGCCTTCCTTTGTCGTTCAGGTGAACGTGTTCAACACACGCAGCAAATTAGAATGTTGTAGACTCGTTCGAGGCCCTCAAGCAGGGACAGGAGGGAGGAACAGGTGAACACTTGAACAATGAACAACAATTCTACTGTATACGGTGTAATTCAAGGAGATGAAGTATGAACTTTTTGAACAGTTGATCGTAGGCACGAGGGGAAACGGAACATATCTACTGAACAGATGTTCACCGGAGAGAGAGGAACATTTGTAATTCCTCCCTCCCTCCCTTCCTTACCTCAAGGTAAGGTAAGGTTCCCTCCTACCCTCTCTCCCTCCCCCCCTCCTACTGTCTCCTGAACCTCCTCCAAAGACTCTTCACATTTCTTTATGAATATTGAGTTTCTGGGGGAAGAGTCCAGCTAGCCAAGGGGGGGGGAGAGGGGGGGCACGCACCCCACGTCAATGACCCCCCCCCCCTTGTAAATTGCCTTGTAGTGCCTCGTCTGGCTAGTGTGGCAAGTTGTGGCTCAAATATATCTTAATTGCTTTTACAATTTCAGCTTCAGGAGATCCCTTGTTGTCAATCGATTAAAATATTATCTATACGTGTGTGTGTGTGTGTGTGTGTGTGTGTGTGTGTGTGTGTGTGTGTGTGTGTGTGTGTGTGTGTGTGTGTGTACTGGCCTATTTGTGCCTACAGGATCGAGCATTGACTCTTGGATCCCGCCTTTCGAGCATCGATTGTTTACAGCAATGACCCCGGTCCTATTTCCCTATCATATCTAGTTGTAAAATTATGAATAGAGTTTGCGTCCACAACCTGTTCCTGAAGTTCATTCCATTTTCCCACTTCTCTCACGCTAAAAGAAAACTTCCTAACATCTCGGTGACTCATCTGAGTTTCCAGCTTCCACCCATGTCCCCTCGTTCTGTTACTATTCCGTGTGAACATTTCGTCTATGTCCACTCTGTCAATCCCTCTGAGTATTTTATACGTTCCTATCATATCCTTCCTCTCCCCTTCTCTTTTCTAGTGTCGTAAGGCACAGTTCCCTCAGGCGCTCCTCATACCCCCATCCCTCGTAACTCTGGGACGAGCCTCGTTGCAAACTTCTGAACCTTTTCCAGTTTCCTTATATGCTTCTTCAGATGGGGACTCCATGATGAGGCGGCATACTCTAAGACTAACTTCACGTAGGCAGTGTAAAGCGCCCTAAATGCCTCCTTACTTAGGTTTCTGAATGATGTTCTAACTTTTGCCAGTGTAGTGACGTGTAGTGACGTGTGGTGGAGTGACGTGACTCATACGTCAGGCTGCGAGCAGCCGCGTCCAACAGCCTGGTTGATCTGTCCAGCAACCAGGAGGTCTGGTCCACGACCGGGCCGCGGGGATGCTGAGCCCCGGAAGCACCTCAAGGTAAGGTGTAGAGTAGGCTGCTGTCGTTATCCTATTTATATGTGCCTCAGGAGATAGATTAGGTGTTACGTCCACCCCCAGGTCTCTTTCTCGCGTCGTCACAGGTAGGCTGTTCCCCTTCATTGTGTACTGTCCCTTTGGTCTCCTATCTCCTAGTCCCATTTCCATAACTTTACATTTGCTCGTGTTGAATTCCAGTAGCCATTTCTCTGACCATCTCTGCAACCTGTTCAAGTCCTCTTGGAGGATCCTGCAATCTTCATCTGTCACAACTCTTCTCATCAACTTTGCGTCATCCGCAAACATCGACATGTAGGACTCTACGCCTGTAAACATGTCGTTAACATATACAAGAAATAGAACTGGTCCCAGCACCGATCCTTGTGGTACTCCACTTGTTACTGTTCGCCAGTCCGACTTCTCGCCCCTTACCGTAACTCTCTGGCTCCTTCCTCCTTATCCATGCTAATTTCACCTAGTTGTTCTTACGGGGGTTGAGCTCTCCTCTTTCGGCCCGCCTCTCAACTGTCAATTAACTGTAACTAAGTACCAACTAATGTGTTTTTTTCCCCACACACCCCCCTCCCCCCCAGGAAGTAGGTGTGTAGCACACGCAGTTCCGTGACAGCTGTCTAACTCCCAGGTACCTATTTACTGCTAGGTAACAAGGGCATCCGGGTGAAAAAAGCTTTGCCCATTTGTTTCTGCCTGGTCCGGGAATCGAACCCGGGCCACAGAATTACGGGTCCTGCGCGCTGTTCGCTCAGCTACCAGACCAGAGTGAGCGTGTGTGCGAGAGAGAGAGAGAGAGAGAGAGAGAGAGAGAGAGAGAGAGAGAGAGAGAGAGAGAGAGAGAGAGAGAGAGAGAGAGAGTGAGAGAGAGTGAGAGAGAGTGAGAGAGTGAGAGAGTGAGAGAGAGAGAGAGAGAGAGAGAGAGAGAGAGAGAGAGAGAGAGAGAGAGAGAGAGAGAGAGAGAGTGAGAGAGAGTGAGAGAGTGAGAGAGTGAGAGAGAGAGAGAGAGAGAGAGAGAGAGAGAGAGAGAGAGAGAGAGAGAGAGAGAGTGAGAGAGTGAGAGAGAGTGAGAGAGAGTGAGAGAGAGTGAGAGAGTGAGAGAGAGTGAGAGAGAGTGAGAGAGAGTGAGAGAGAGAGAGAGAGAGAGAGAGAGAGAGAGAGAGAGAGAGAGAGAGAGAGAGAGAGAGAGAGAGAGAGAGAGAGAGAGAGAGAGTGAGAGAGAGTGAGAGAGTGAGAGAGTGAGAGAGAGAGAGAGAGAGAGAGAGAGAGAGAGAGAGAGAGAGAGAGAGAGAGAGAGAGAGAGAGAGTGAGAGAGTGAGAGAGAGAGAGAGAGAGAGAGAGAGAGAGAGAGAGAGAGAGTGAGAGAGAGTGAGAGAGAGTGAGAGAGTGAGAGAGTGAGAGAGAGTGAGAGAGTGAGAGAGTGAGAGAGAGAGAGAGAGAGAGAGAGAGAGAGAGAGAGAGAGAGAGAGAGAGAGAGAGAGAGAGAGAGAGAGAGAGAGAGAGAGAGAGTGAGAGAGAGTGAGAGAGAGTGAGAGAGAGTGAGAGAGTGAGAGAGTGAGAGAGAGAGAGAGAGAGAGAGAGAGAGAGAGAGAGAGAGAGAGAGAGCGAGAGAGACAGACAGACAGAGAGAGCGAGAGAGACAGACAGACAGAGAGAGCGAGAGAGACAGACAGACAGAGAGCGAGAGAGACAGACAGACAGAGAGAGCGAGTGGTTAGTTTAAAAATCCCCAATAGACTCGCCCTTTCAGACAGTCCGCTCCCCAACACAACAAAGAGAAGGGACCCCAAATACCTTCTCTAAGTCACGCGGACAAATGACTTAAATCATCAAACTAGCCTATTCAAAAGCTTGTACCCATATATTAGGCCTACAGATCAAAATAAATTATTTTCAATTTAAAAGTGGATAAAGTTCCCACTTACTTTATAAACACAAATTGATCCAATCACCTCGTTAGGGGTACAAATCTTGGCACAATATTCAGGGGAAAGTGTTCATGTGTTCCACAATTGTGTTCTAATGAACACTATCGGACTCTATAACTTAGGTGGGTTGCTAGGGTTGGTACGTTTTTTGAGAAGGCAGAACAGTTGCATTTTTTTACGGAGTGGCTCCACCTTCATGAGCTGTTAGAGAGGTGGTAGAGTCACGTCGCCAATAGAGCTTGCTGCCTCTGTCACATTAAAGAGGAGATTGCCCTCAATTGCCCCTTTGAAAAGGGCGTTCCACTCTCCTTTCAACGCCTGGGAAGGAGACTACTCAATCTCTATTTTTGTGATGTATCGAATCTGAACCCTCTTAAGATGAGAGGCTCTATATGAACCCCTCTCGTGGGAAGGAGGCTTTCATCTTCAGGAAGCCCTCCACCTTCAAGAAGCCCTCCACCTTCAGGAAGCCCCTCCACCTTCAGGAAGCCCCTCCACCTTCAGGAAGCCCTCCACCTTCAGGAAGCCCTCCACCTTCAGGAAGCCCTCCACCTTCAAGAAACCCCTCCACCTTCAAGAAGCCCCTCCACCTTCAAGAAACCCCTCCACCTTCAAGAAGCCCCTCCACCTTCAGGAAGCCCCTACACCTTCAGGAAGCCATCCACCTTCAGGAAGCCCTCCACCTTCAAGAAGCCCTCCACCTTCAAGAAGCCCCTCCACCTTCAGGAAGCCCCTCCACCTTCAGGAAGCCCTCCACCTTCAGGAAGCCCTCCACCTTCAGGAAGCCCTCCACCTTCAGGAAGCCCTCCACCTTCAAGAAGCCGCTCCAACTTCAGGAAGCCCTCCACCTTCAGGAAGCCCTCCACCTTCAAGAAGCCCCTCCACCTTCAAGAAGCCCCTCCACCTTCAAGAAGCCCTCCACCTTCAGGAAGCCCTCCACCTTCAAGAAGCCCTCCACCTTCAAGAAGCCCTCCACCTTCAGGAAGCCCACCACCTTCAAGAAGCCCTCCACCTTCAAGAAGCCCTCCACCTTCAAGAAGCCCTCCACCTTCAAGAAGCCCTCCACCTTCAAGAAGCCCTCCACCTTCAAGAAGCCCTTCCACCTTCAAGAAGCCCTTCCACCTTCAAGAAGCCCTTCCACCTTCAAGAAGCCCCTCCACCTTCAAGAAGCCCCTCCACCTTCAAGAAGCCCTCCACCTTCAAGAAGCCCTCCACCTTCAGGAAGCCCTCCACCTTCAAGAAGCCCTCCACCTTCAAGAAGCCCTCCACCTTCAAGAAGCCCTCCACCTTCAAGAAGCCCTCCACCTTCAAGAAGCCCTTCCACCTTCAAGAAGCCCCTCCACCTTCAAGAAGCCCTCCACCTTCAGGAAGCCCTCCACCTTCAGGAAGCCCTCCACCTTCAAGAAGCCCTCCACCTTCAAGAAGCCCCTCCACCTTCAAGAAGCCCTCCACCTTCAGGAAGCCCTCCACCTTCAGGAAGCCCTCCACCTTCAGGAAGCCCTCCACCTTCAAGAAGCCCTCCACCTTCAAGAAGCCCCTCCACCTTCAAGAAGCCCTCCACCTTCAGGAAGCCCTCCACCTTCAGGAAGCCCTCCACCTTCAAGAAGCCCTTCCACCTTCAAGAAGCCCTCCACCTTCAAGAAGCCCCTCCACCTTCAAGAAGCCCTCCACCTTCAGGAAGCCCTCCACCTTCAAGAAGCCCTCCACCTTCAAGAAGCCCCTCCACCTTCAAGAAGCCCTCCACCTTCAAGAATCCCCTCCACCTTCAAGAAGCCCCTCCACCTTCAAGAAGCCCCTCCACCTTCAAGAAGCCTTCCACCTTCAAGAAGCCCTCCACCTTCAAGAAGCCCTTCCACCTTCAAGAAGCCCTACACCTTCAAGAAGCCCTTCCACCTTCAAGAAGCCCCTCCACCTTCAAGAAGCCCTCCACCTTCAAGAAGCCCTCCACCTTCAAGAAGCCCTCCACCTTCAAGAAGCCCTCCACCTTCAAGAAGTCACCATCAATTCAAGTGAATGAAACAAAAATCAGTGCCCAAAGCACTTGGACTGGACGGTAGAGCGACGGTCTCGCTTCATGCAGGTCGGTGTTCAATCCCCGACCGTCCACAAATGGTTGAGCACCATTCCTTTCCCACCGTCCCATCCCAAATTTTTATCCTGACCCCTTCCCAGTGCTACATAGTCGTGATGGCTTGGCGCTTTCTCCCTTTCCCTCCTTCCAACATTGCCGTCAAAAGTGAGGCCTGTAGGCCTAGAGTAAGGATTTTCAACCTTTCCTTCACAATCAAAATATAATACAAATTATATTTTGGAGTTGAGATATCTTGAGGTTATCTTGAGATGATTTCGGGGCTTTAGTGTCCCCGCGGCCCGGTCCTCGACCAGGCCTCCACCCCCAGGAAGCAGCCCCTGACAGCTGACTAACACCCTGGTACCTATTTTACTGCTAGGTAACAGGGGCATAGGGTGAAACAAACTCTGCCCATTGTTTCTCGCCAGCGCCCGGGATCGAACCCGAGACCACAGGATCACAAGTCCAGCGTGCTGTCCGCTCGGCCGACCGGCTCCATATTATGGGACATTTGGAACAATGAGCCGGTCAACAATGAGCCGGTTGTGGAGCCGGTCGGCCGAGCGGACAGCACGCTGGACTTGTGATCCTGTGGTCCCGGGTTCGATCCCGGCGAGAAACAATGGGCAGAGTTTCTTTCACCCTATGCCCCTGTTACCTAGCAGTAAAATAGGTACCTGGGTGTTAGTCAGCTGTCACGGGCTGCTTCCTGGGGGTGGAGGCCTGGTCGAGGACCGGGCCGCGGGGACACTAAAAAGCCCCGAAATCAAGATAACCTCAAGATAACCTCAAGATAACCTCAAGATAACCTCAAGATGATTTTTGTTATCCTCCCCAACATTATGGGATCACTTTAATAATCCTAAAGCAACTCTTTAAACGTCATTATACCATAATTCCTCAATGGGGGAACCATTATATAACCATCCCCCCTTATAAAATACTATCCTGGATATACCTGGATAGTACCTGGATGAGGTTCTCAGAGTTCTACTGCCCAAGCCTGGCCCGGAGACAGGTTCTATATTCCCTTAAAAAGCATCCATGGTGCTGTTTTAGTTTGAACTTTCTCTTGATACACTTTTTTAACCTAAAAAAAGCACATTGGTGCCAGGAAGCCACCATGACAACGTATTTACCATAAAAGCACCCATGGTACCATATTTCCTCCATAAAAGCACCCATGGTACCATATTAACCCATAAAAGCACCCATGGTACCATATTATCCCCATAAAAGCACCCATGGTACTATATTATCCCCATAAAAGCACCCATGGTACCATATTATCCCATAAAAGCACCCATGGTACCATATTTCCCCCATAAAAGCACCTATGGTACCATATTTCCCCCATAAAAGCACCCATGGTACCATATTATCCCCATAAAAGCACCCATGGTAAAATATTTCCCCCATAAAAGCACCCATGGTACCATATTTCCCCCATAAAAGCACCTATGGTACCATATTTCCCCCATAAAAGCACCCATGGTACCATACTCCCCATAAAACAGTGGGTAACTCGCTCTACAACAGAACTACTCACTGTGCTAACTACAAACAAATTAATTACACGATCAAATTATTCAATTATAACGAACTAATTAATGTTCTTGTCGTCGCGAGTAATATTTTTTGTCGCGTTTTATTTTCGCGTTTGCAAAATGTATTGGCTATTAATATAATTATAGAGGGGGCGTGGCCGTGCACGCTGCAGCTAATGATGGAAATGAAACAAAAATTTATATATATAGATAGATAGATTTAGATAGATGGCGGTCAACAATTCGCTAAAAAAAAGTGTTCTCGCAGATACTAATTTGTTTAATTCCCATTTTCTATTTCTTCAGAACGAGTTAAAATATAAATATGATTTAAGGGTCGAGCTCTATTTCTTGAGCCCCGACATTCGAGTTGAGGGTTGTCTAATGCAGTTGTCTTGTTTTGGTCTTTTTTTTACCTTATTATTGTAATTATCTACTTTTTATACCTTTGACATTGGCTTCAATTCTCGGTCCTTTTCATCAGTTTGAGTTTCACAGTGATTACTGTTGATAGTTTGTCTAATATCCCTGTCATTCATCCTCCACATTTGTCTCTCTGTTTGTAAACAAATTGTAGATATACAGACAAGAACACACAGGTCAGTGCGGTAAACAATATAGTCGTAGTTGTAAGGGCCCGGGTTCGATTCCCGGCTGAGGTAGAAACAAATGGGCACAGTTTGTTTAAATTAATGCCTGTGTGTGTGTGTGTGTGTGTGTGTGTGTGTGTGTGTGTGTGTGTGTGTGTGTGTGTGTGTGTGTGTGTGTACTCACCTATATGTACTCACCTATATGTGCTTGCAGGATCGAGCATTGACTCTTGGATCCCGCCTTTCTAGCTATCGGTTGTTTACAGCAATGACTCCTGTCCCATTTCCCTATCATACCTAGTTTTAAAAGTATGAATAGTATTTGCTTCCACAACCTGTTCCCCAAGTGCATTCCATTTTTCTACTACTCTCACGCTAAAAGAAAACTTCCTAACATCTCTGTGACTCATCTGAGTTTCCAGTTTCCACCCATGTCCCCTCTTTCTGTTATTATTACGTGTGAACATTTCATCTATTTCCACTTTGTCAATTCCCCTGAGTATTTTATATGTCCCTATCATATCTCCTCTCTCCCTTCTTTTCTCTAGTGTCGTAAGGTTCAGTTCCTTCAGCCGCTCTTCATATCCCATCCCTCGTAGCTCTGGGACAAGCCTCGTCGCAAACCTCTGAACCTTCTCCAGTTTCTTTATGTGTTTCTTCAGGTGGGGGCTCCATGATGGCGCGGCATACTCTAAGACGGGTCTCACGTAGGCAGTGTAAAGCGCCCTAAAAGCTTCCTCATTTAGGTTTCTGAATGAAGTTCTAATTTTCGCCAGTGTAGAGTACGCTGCTGTCGTTATCCTATTTATATGTGCCTCAGGAGTTAGATTAGGTGTCACATCCACTCCCAGGTCTCTTTCTCGAATCGTTACAGGTAGGCTGTTCCCCTTCATTGTGTACTGTCCCTTTGGTCTCCTGTCACCTGATCCCATTTCCATAACTTTACATTTACTGGTGTTAAACTCCAGTAGCCATTTCCCTGACCATCTCTGCAGCCTGTTTAAGTCCTCTTGGAGGATCCTACAATCCTCGTCTGTCACAACTCTTCTCATTAATTTTGCGTCATCTGCAAACATTGACATGTATGATTCCACTCCTGTAAACATATCATTTACGTAAATTAGAAAGAGGATTGGTCCCAGCACCGATCCTTGAGGTACTCCACTTGTTACTGTTCGCCAGTCCGACTTTTCGCCCCTTACCATTACCCTCTGGCTCCTTCCTGTTAGGTAGTTCTTCACCCATACTAGGGCCTTTCCGCTTACTCCTGCCTGCCTCTCAAGTTTGTATAGCAGTCTCATGTGCGGTACCGTATCAAAGGCCTTTTGGCAGTCAAGAAATATGCAGTCTGCCCAGCCTTCTCTGTCCTGCCTTATCCTTGTTACTTTATCATAGAATTCTAAAAGGTTTGTTAGGCATGATTTCCCTGTCCAGAACCCATGTTGGTGCTTGTTTACAAACCCAATGCTCTCCAGGTGCTCAACAAGTCTTAGCCTAATTATTCTTTCAAGTATTTTGCAGGGGATGCTTGTCAGTGATACGGGTCTGTAGTTAAGTGCCTCCTCCCTATCACCCTTTTTGAAAATCGGTACGACATTTGCCTCCTTCCAGCAACTGGGCAATTCTCCCGACATAAGTGACTCATTAAAGATCATTGCCAGAGGCACGCTGAGAGCCTGCGCTGCCTCTTTGAGTATCCACGGTGATACTTTGTCTGGTCCAACAGCTTTATTTGCATCCAGTGTTGTCAACTGTTTCATTACATCCTCTGCTGTCACCTCTATATCCGATAGTCTTTCATCTTGGGTAATCTCTTCTAACAATGGGAGCTGCTCAGGCTCGGTTGTGAACACTCCATGGAATTTTGCATTCAGTACCTCGCAGATTTCCTTGTCGCTTTCTGTATATGCCCCTTCTGTTTTCCTCAGTCTTGTCACTTGGTCATTTACCGACATCTTCCTTCTTATATGGCTATGTAGTAATTTTGGTTGCTTTTTCGCTTTGACTGCAATATCGTTCTCATAATTTCTTTCCGACACTCGTCTTATGTTAATGTAATCATTCCTAGCTCTGTTACATCTAATCCTGTTGTCCTCTGTCCTTTGTCTTCTGTACTTCCTCCACTCCCTCCTGCTTCTCACCTTTGCTTCCTGACACTGTCTATTAAACCATGGGTTATTATATTCCCTCCTGCTTTTTTCCTTTATTGTTGGAATAAATCTATCTTCAGCCTCCTTGCATTTCAATATGACTTGGTTCATCATACCTTGCACTGTTTTTCCTCTAAGTTCTTCCTCCCACTGCACTTCTCCCAGGTAGTCCCTTATCCTTCTGTAGTCCCCTTTTCTGTAATCAAGTCTCCTTTCCCGGACCTCTTGTCCTTTGGTCACAATTTTAAGCTCCATCATGTAGTCAAAGGCTAGGACACAATGGTCCACACACACACACACACAATGTGTGTGTGTGTGTGTGTGTGTGTGTGTGTGTGTGTGTGTGTGTGTGTGTGTGTGTGTGTGTGTGTGTGTGTACTCACCTATTTGTTCTTGCGGGGGTTGTGCTTTGGCTCTTTGGTCCCGCCTCTCAACCGTCAATCAACTGGTGTACAGGTTCCTGAGCCTACTGGGCTCTATCATATCTACACTTGAAACTGTGTATGGAGTCAGCCTCCACCACACACACGTGTGTGTGTGTGTGTGTGTGTGTGTGTGTGTGTGTGTGTGTGTGTGTGTGTGTGTGTGTGTGTGTGTGTGTGTTAATTTACCACCTGTGTACAAACGCACTGTGCGTGCCCGGGCTCGCTCCCCCGCTTCCTGTGGTGGAGCTGGAATCTCTCTCCTTGAGTTTCAACACGCCGCCGGAAGCGTATTAAGTGGTCCGGGCAATAAGACCAAATTCCCATAGATACCTAATCTGGATGTTATTTCCTGGGCTTACAAGTGCTGTTCACGCTCGCTCTCTTGCAACTTTCTTAAACCGCTAGCCAAGCAAGTCCTACTTTGTTAATACGGGCTCGCCATAGCCCGTGCTACTTGGAACTTTGGGTTCCAGGTAGCGAATCTTAAACAACTACTACTACTTTGTTGACATTATCTTAAGCTTACTGGGGCAAATTAGTGGCTAATGTGACTTTTGTATTCACGACGTTCTGGGTATATACCCCCCCAGAGCTGGAGTTTACCTGGAGTGTACCTGGAGGATGTTTCGCGAGTTCTTGTAACTCCCCCAAGACCCGCCTGGGGCCAGGATGAGGGGTGATTGAGAGATAGGTTGTGTTGTGATGGTAAGGTGCGGAAACATTTGGGCTTTATTGTACACTCTCAGTGATGGTATTTGTACACCCTTCCCCCACCCCCCATCCTCCTCCTCCTCGCCACACACGAGGGCGAGGGGACACGACGGGACCTACAGTTGAGAGGCGGGACCAAGGAGCCAAAGCTCATCCCCCCCCCGCAAGCACAACTAGGTGAGTACACTACTAACATGTCTCTGAATTACCTTCTCATGTCTAAATATACTTATCTCTCTCATCTCAGTCCCCCCCCTATCGCACAATTCCCCCCCCCCTCTCGTGTCTCAAAATACTCCCCCCCCTCCATACCCCCCCCCCCCACTCAATGACATTTTTTGGGGGTGAGGAAAGATTACGGAAGAATTTTGCATATTGTAGAATCCGTCTTCCAAAACTTCTCAAATGAAACCAAAAATCAACAAAAAAAAAAAGATACTACGTCTTCGAAAAGCAACTTTCCAGGAATTCTCATCCTTCTATTTAAAAAGAAAGTCGAATATCTGTGCAAGTCTTCCAGGAAGTTTCCAGTCGTAGGTCTGAAAACACACTTATATTTCCAGGTCATTTTTCACCGAACATCCTGGAAGCCATCTTGTAGAGACCTAGTAACCTGGAAGCCAGATACCAAGAAATATCAACACTCGAAAACATTTGTTCAAAATCCTCTACGCCCTTGAGAGCGCATTTCCAGTTTCTAAATTTAAGAAACACCGGTATTAGCGAAGTGTTTCCTCTATCCATTATATATTTCCAAGTGCACCTTTTAGAGTTCTCCAATCCCTAGCACACGTATGCAGGGCCTCCAATCCCTAGGGCATGTTGCCAGACTCTCCAATCCCAAGGGCATGTTGCCAGGCCCTCCAATCCCAAGGGCATGTTGCCAGGCCCTCCAATCCCAAGGGCATGTTGCCAGGCCATCCAATCCCTAGCATACGTATAAACGCCATCCAATCCCTAGGGCATGTTGCCAGACTCTCCAATCCCAAGGGCATGTTGCCAGGCCCTCCAATCCCAAGGGCATGTTGCCAGGCCATCCAATCCCTAGCATACGTATAAACGCCATCCAATCCCTAGGGCATGTTGCCAGACTCTTCAATCCCAAGGGCATGTTGCCAGGCCCTCCAATCCCAAGGGCATGTTACCAGGCCATCCAATCCCTAGCATACGTATAAACGCCATCCAATCCCTAGGGCATGTTGCCAGGCCCTCCAATCCCAAGGGCATGTTACCAGGCCATCCAATCCCTAGCATACGTATAAACGCCATCCAATCCCTAGGGCATGTTGCCAGACTCTTCAATCCCAAGGGCATGTTGCCAGGCCCTCCAATCCCAAGGGCATGTTACCAGGCCATCCAATCCCTAGCATACGTATAAACGCCATCCAATCCCTAGGGCATGTTGCCAGGCCCTCCAATCTCAAGCGCATTTTTCACGGTCCTCCAATACCTAGTGCATTTTTCCGGGCCCTCTAATCCCAAGGGCATGAACCTAAGCCCTCCAATCCCTAGCGCATGTATCCAATCCCTTGTACCACTGAATATTCGTTTCTAGATCATATTCAATGATGGGAATATCATCACTCTGAAACCCCCATTTTTCACCTGGAAACGAATCCCTCTCCGGGTCCTCTCAACCTGAGGACTATTTTGAAGCCAATTCCAGTTTAGAGATGGATGGGAAAGGAGATAGTGATAGGGGGGGGGCAGAAAATGACCTCTCCACACTTGCCGGCTGCAACACGTGACCTGTCGCATGGTTGGGTCAAATTGGGGTCATTACAGGTCGACGACAGGACTCTGAATTACCACTTCTGGTAAGAGATCGGTCGCAGTCGCCGTCACGAGTCCCAAACTTGCCATTAAGGATAATAAACAGGTGATTATATTTGAATGTAAGTACAAGGAAACCTGTCCCCAGGTGCCACTCCAGGTGCGACAAGGCACTCACCTGTAATTACTGGCACGAAGTGAAAATTTCTTACGTCTTCCAGGTGAGAAATGCGCTACTGGGCATTTTATCTGGTGATATTTTGACATTTTTATAATCACTTGAGCGGCTGAGTTTAGAAGCCAAATGCTGTCGTCTGGTGCTTTGGCCTTTGTTCTTCACTATCCAACAGAACACTGCCTGGATTCGCAGTTCCAGGATTTATCCATACTTTACTCTCCCACAAACAGAACACTGCCTGGATTCGCAGTTCCAGGATTTATCCATTCTTTACTCTCCCTCAAACAGAACACTGCCTGGATTCGCAGTTCCAGGATTTATCCATTCTTTACTCTACCGCAACTATAACACTGCCTGGAATCACTTCCAGGATCTATACAAATATTACTCTTCCCACAAAGGTAACACTGCCTGGAATTGCAGTTCCAGAATTTGTCCAGCGTTCCAGCGCGACCAACTACAGTTGGTCCCCTTAATCGAAAACAAACAACGCCAGTGCTTGTTCCAGCCAAACCATTATTTCTTTTACGAGTGCAACGGGGGGGGGGGGGGAATCTAGGCCAGTTTTACGAGCATAAATCCCACCTACGACTCGGTCTACAACTCCTACATCTTAACGAGCTGGTCAGCGTAAGAGGAAACAGAAAGAGCAGCACTTAGTTATGTTCCGTGATGAGTATGGCACAGTTTACGAGCCAACTAACGAGCACTCGAAAGTTTATGAGGTAAAGTCAGGTAAAAATTCACAAATGGGTAATGGGCGTGTTGACGAAAGTAAAATGTTTAAGATTTAACGTTGATATATTTAAGACTGTGAAGCGTGCATTGCAGGGGTAGAGTAGGTGAGTGTTGCTTCCTCTAGGAGTCTGCTTTTGCAAGTATACTCAGTATATAGTTTACAGCACTTGCCCTCTACACTACTCCACCGCGCCACAGTACTCCTCCACCACCACAGTACTCTACAAGAAGGCCGTAGAGAAGGGCACTGCTCCCCCTAAACATCAGCCTCGAAAAGGGCGTATATCAATACCCAGGGGCCTCGCTGACAGTCTGGTCAACCAGGCTGTTAGATGCAGTCTGACGTATTAGTCACAGCCCGGTTGATCAGGTAGCCTTGGACGTGTATACATAAAATGGGATTTCTTGGAAGCCTGGTGAGATGTGCCGAAGCCAGAGGACCCAAAACGAAAAACGGGACAGTACGTCACTTCCGTCAGCCGATTTCATTTCCAATTACGTTGATTTTTAGCCTGAGTGCGCATACGAGTGTGAATCCCCGATGATCCAAGTGAATGATCCAAGTGAATGAAACTTGATAAACACCTCTTAAAAATAGAAACCAGGGGCCAGATTCACGAAAGCACTTACGCAAGCACTTACGAACGTGTACATCTTTTCTCAATCTTTGGCGGCTTTGTTTACATTTATTAAACAGTTTACAAGTATGACAACTTCCCACTCAACTGTTGTTATCGTTATAAACAGCCTCCTGGCGCTTCCGAGCTCATTAACTGTTTAATAATTGTAAACAAAGCCGCCAAAGATAGAGAAAAGATGTACAGGTTCGTAAGATGCTTGCGTAACTGCTTCGTGAATCTGGCACCAGGTTCGTAAGTTCTTGCGTAAGTGCTTTCGTGAATCTGGCCCCTGATCAACCAGACTCTACAGAAGTTTCTGGTCCAGGAAGCCACTGGTCCCTCTAAACACATAGCTCAGCTTTTTTCCTCGTGGTGTGTGTGTTCTTCAGTGTTCTGGAGAACACGTTCTACAAGTTCTAGACAGTATTGTGGTGTCTGGCAGGGATGGTTGAGTAAAGCCACACCAATTAAACTGTCAGAAAATACAAGCAATTATTCGTCCAAATATATATATATATATACATATATATATATATATATATATATATATATATATATATATATATATATATATATATATATATATGTCGTACCTAGTAGCCAGAACGCACTTCTCAGCCTACTATTCAAGGCCCGATTTGCCTAATAAGCCAAGTTTTCCTGAATTAATATATTTTCTCTAATTTTTTTCTTATCAAATGATAAAGCTACCCATTTCATTACGTATGAGGTCAATTTTTTTTTATTGGAGTTAAAATTAACGTAGATATATGACCGAACCTAACCAACCCTACCTAACCTAACCTAACCTATCTTTATAGGTTAGGTTAGGTTAGGTAGCCGAAAAAGTTAGGTTAGGTTAGGTTAGGTAGGTTAGGTAGTCGAAAAACAACTAATTCATGAAAACTTGGCTTATTAGGCAAATTGGGCCTTGCATAGTAGGCATAGAAGTGCGTTCTGGCTACTAGGTACGACATATATATATATATATATATATATATATATATATATATATATATATATATATATATATATATATATATATATATATATATATATATATATATATCAGGGCAGAGGTCTGGAAGAGCGCCCCTTTTCTCTTATACCCTTAGGCATGGCAGGCAGACTGTTAAGGGGAGGTGATAAGGGTACTATTGAGCCCTCTAGTGCTCCATTAGGGTAGAGTCTCTATGCCCACTTCCAGGCCAACCCTGGAAGGATGATAGTGGATGATAGAAATAACTGATATACTTCTTTTGAAGTATATATGATATATATATATATCATATATACCCTAATATACTTCAACTGGCTTTAATGCCCCACGACGCGACTGATCGCCGCAGATGCCAGCAATAATGGGTTCGAATCCCGTTTAAAATCGCACCCCCTCTTCACCAGAGCGACCTTCCAGTTGAGGCGGGAGAGAGGCGCCAAACACGGGCCCGGCCGGAATCGACAGGCGCTATTAAAAAGTTACCGGAGCGATAAATAACTTGACCCAATAACGACGATGAAATGGCACTATCGTAAAGCAGGAGATCGTAAAGCTTCCACCTTGCTCCACCGACCTCCGCCCGGCCTCCGCTCGGCTCCACCAGCCTCCGCCCGGCCTCCACCAGCCTCCGCCCGGCTCCACCAGCCTCCGCCCGGCTCCACCGGCCTCCGCCCGGCTCCACCGGTCTCAGCCCGGCCTCCGCCCGGCTCCACCGGTCTCAGCCCGGCCTCCGCCCGGCTCCACCGGTCTCAGCCCGGCCTCCACCAGCCTCCGCCCGGCCTCCACCAGCCTCCGCCCGGCTCCACCAGCCTCCGCCCGGCTCCACCAGCCTCCGCCCGGCTCCACCAGCCTCCGCCCGGCTCCACCAGCCTCCGCCCGGCTCCACCAGCCTCCGCCCGGCTCCACCAGCCTCCGCCCGGCTCCACCAGCCTCCGCCCGGCCTCCACCAGCCTCCGCCCGGCCTCCGCCCGGCTCCACCCGGCCTCCACCAGCCTCCGCCCGGCACCAACCGAACTAAGGCGCCCTTGACCTGACCTCAATGCTTGCTGATTGATTGACTGATGAAGATCAAGCCACCCAAGAGGTGGCACGGGCATGAATAACCCGTAATAATGCTGCCAATCTTAGCAACTTTAATGATGCCTCATGTCAGCACAGTCGGAGGTGAGAGATGAGGAAAAATGAGGGTGAGGGGGGGGGGGGGAAATGAGGTACAAAAATAAAGCCAGACAGTGAGCCAAGAGTCGCAGGAAAAGGGAAAAAAACTTAAGTTTCCCCTCACCAACCTGGGAAGAAACCCCCCCCCCTCTCTTTACCCCCCTCAGAGGGGTTGGGGGGGGGGCGGGATTGTATACGCCCCAGGTGCTCCGTCGTTAGCTTAAGAATGGTGAGAAAGAAGGGTCGAAGAATGTCTGTCTCTCTCTCTCTCTCTCTCTCTCTCTCTCTCTCTCTCTCTCTCTCTCTCTCTCTGCGTCTCTCTCTCTCTGCGTCTCTCTCTCTCTGCGTCTCTCTCTCTCTCTCTGCGTCTCTCTCTCTCTCTCTGCGTCTCTCTCTCTCTGCGTCTCTCTCTCTCTGCGTCTCTCTCTCTCTGCGTCTCTCTCTCTCTCTCTCTCTGTCTCTCTCTCAGTTATCCACCGTTCAGCATTTCCCCTTCCCCTCGTCACCTCCTCCCCTTTCTTCCCCTTACACAAACATACATGTGTTTTACCTGTTGACTATTTCCAGAGTTGTTCTATTCCCAGAGTCTGAAATCACGCATATCTGAAGCCCCCTCCCCTCCTCCGCTGGTGGCTGAGTGGACAGCACGCTGGACACGTAATCATATGGACCGGGGTTCGATTCCCAGCGCCGACGAGAAAGAAAATAGGCAGAGTTTCTTTCACCCTGATGTTCCTGTTACCTAGCAGTAAATAGGTACCTGGGAGTTAGACAGCTGTTGCTTCCTGGAGAGAGGGGGGGGGTAATTAGGTAGTAACAGTTGATTGATTGACAGTTGAGAGGCGGGCCGGCAGAGCAGAGCTCAACCCCCGCAAGCACAACTAGGTGAGTACCTCCCTTTCCACCACCTCCCCCCATCCCACCACCACCACCTCCCCCCTCCCACCACCACCTCCCCCCTCCCACCACCACCACCACCTCCTCCCCCTCCCACCCACAGCACCTCCCCCTCTCCCACAGCACCTCCCCCCCCTCCCACAGCACCTCCCCCTCTCCCACAGCACCTCCCCCTCCCACCTGGCACTGGGGAAGGTGAGACGGGAATTAATAGCACTGATATTTTTGCTCTTGGCCTAAAGAAAAGGAGTCGAGTAATTTGCATCGTGTTATCATGCATGCTATCATACACAATGTTATCATACATGCTATCATACACAATGTTATCATACATGCTATCATACACAATGTTATCATACATGCTATCATACACAATGTTATCATACATGCTATCATACACAATGTTATCATACATGCTATCATACACAATGTTATCATGCATGCTATCATACACAATGTTATCATATATGCTATCATACACAATGTTATCATACATGCTATCATACACAATGTTATCATACATGCTATCATACACAATGTTATCATACATGCTATCATACACAATGTTATCATACATGCTATCATACACAATGTTATCATACATGCTATCATACACAATGTTATCATACACAATGTTATCATACATGCTATCATACACAATGACTGGTTTGTCTACAGTCAGGAAATGCCTAGTTGTGTAGGATATCCATCCCCCCCCCCCATATGTGTTTACCCCTCCCCCCCCCTTGGTTACTACCCCTCCTATTGTGGGGGGGGAGAGCTGAGGAGGGGATTGAGGGGAGAGAACTGAGAGGGGGGTTGAGAGGGGGGGGTTGAGAGGGGGGGGTTGAGAGGGGGGGGTTGAGAGGGGGGGGGGTTGAGAGGGGGGGGTTGAGAGGGGGGGGTTGAGAGGGGGGGGTTGAGAGGGGGGGGTTGAGAGGGGGGGGTTGAGAGGGGGGGTTGAGAGGGGGGGGTTTGAGAGGGGGGGTTTGAGAGGGGGGGGTTTGAGAGGGGGGGGTTGAGGGGGGGGGGGTTGAGGGGGGGGGTTGAGGGGGGGGTTGAGGGGGGGTTGAGGGGGGGTTGAGGGGGGGGTTGAGGGGGGGGTTGAGGGGGGGGTTGAGGGGGGGTTGAGGGGGGGGTTGAGGGGGGGGTTGAGGGGGGGGTTGAGGGGGGGGTTGAGGGGGGGGTTGAGGGGGGGGTTGAGGGGGGGGTTGAGGGGGGGTTGAGGGGGGGATGGGGGGGGGAGGGGTCAAGAGGGTCGACAATTAACTCCACGAAGCACCGAAGGTCTTGACTACGAAGGTAGAATTATCTATGCAAAGCACTCAAGTATTTTATGAGGCAGCTGGAACTCTCTGAAGTCTCCGGACACCACCAGGCTGTTGTTGCTGGGCTGCTGCAGCTGCTGCTGCTCCCTAGTGTACTTACCTAGTTCGACTTACGTAATTGTGCTTGCGGGGGTTGAGCTCTGGCTCTTTGGTCCCGCCTCTCAATGGTCAATCAACTAATGTACAGGTTCCTGAGCCTATTGGGCTCTATCATATCTAGATTTAAAACTGACTGTGTGTGTGTACTCACCTATTTGTGCTTGCAGGATCAAGCATTCACTCTTGGATCCCGCCTTTCTAAGGTGACTGCCACAACTCAAGGCGCTCAGCCATCAAAAGCCTCAGAGGCGGCCTCTCTCTTACTCTCAAGAACATCACTCCATGTTGTTGTTGCTGTTAAAGATTCGCTACCTGGAACAAAAAGTTCCAAGTAGCACGGGCTATGGTGAGCCCGTAGTGCCTACTCTCCATCAGCGATCAGTCTTTCGGAGGCCGACTCTCGTCTGGAACACGTTTGGTTCAAGACGTGAGAGAGACTGTAGGGGCCTGGTAGCCTGGTGGATAGCGCGCAGGGCTCGTAATTCTGTGGCGCGGGTTCGATTCTCGCACCAGGCAGAAACAAATGGGCAAAGTTTTTCACCGTGAATGCCCCTGTTACCTAGCAGTAAAATAGGTACCTGGGAGTTAGTCAGCTGTCACGGGCTGCTTCCTGGGGTGAGTGTGTGGTATGGGGAAAAAAAGTTAGTAAACAGTTGATTGACAGTTGAGAGGCGGGCCGAAAGAGCAAAGCTCAACCCCCGCAAACACAACTAGGTGAACACGTGGCTAGCGGTGACCCCCAGCCGTCACGCGAACACCTGAAGGCTCTGGCACACACCTGGGCTCCTGGGCTCAGCCTCTTACTAACATGACCAGGGACACCTGCTTCTTTAGGCTCCTCAATGATCATCTTAGCACTTAGCAAAGTTCTTTTCTATTGGAAACAAATAATAACTTCTTCGTGGAAATAAATGAGTTTCTGGCTTCAGAGAACCTGATGTATAACAATACACTCTGTGTCTGTCTGTCTGTGTCTGTGTCTCTGTCTGTGTCTGTCTGTGTGTGTGTGTCGCTCCGTCCCTTCCTCTCTCCCGCGACACCCAATAAAAAGCCAGGTATACACATGTGGTCTACCCTTCCCACATCATCCGGGCTTTCATGAATATACCTTTCATTAATATACGACGTCCTCCCCCCCCACCCCCTCCCCCGGCCCTCGACACACACACACACACACACACACACACACACACACACACACACCACAAACAAAAACACTGTGGCAACCCGTGTCGGAAAAGAAGTGAACGGAAACATGGAAATTAGTGTGTGTGTGTAGGAATAGAAAGACAGGGATGGGGAGGGAGGGTAAGGGGGGGGCGTGGGGGGGAGAAAGGGGGGCGTGGGGGAAGAGAGGGGGGCGTGGGGTGAAGGTAGAGTGGGGGGGGGAGGGGAACAAGCGTGAGGAAATGGAAAATAAAGTAAAAATAAGGAAATGGGAATAATTCCTTGAAGGAGGTCACACTAGGCTCAGGGACAGTCCCCGCATGGTGCCACGACTGGCCCTCCAGGCACTCTCCCACACTTGGTAAGACACTATGGAACAGTCTCTCCCGACCCTACCTTGGGTGACAGTGTCACAAGCTTTCTGGCAGTCTGGGAAAAATGCAGTCCACCCGTACTTTCTCTTACTGCCAAAGTGACAGCTACATAGTGGCGTGTACCAGCCGAAGAACCTGGCCCCAGGGGCGCCAACCTCCTGGAGTATACCTGGAGTATACCTCTGACCTCACAACAAGTCAACACGGAGATAAGACAATATACATGGTAATGCTATTTACTGTTTGTGTGGGGAAGGGAGAGGGAAGGGGGGGAGAGAGGGAAGGGGGGGGAGAGAGGGAAGGGGGGGAGAGAGGGAAGGGGGGGAGAGAGGGAAGGGGGGGAGAGAGGGAAGGGGGGGAGAGAGGGAAGGGGGGGAGAGAGGGAAGGGGGGAAGAGAGGGAAGGGGGGGAGAGAGGGAAGGGGGGGAGAGAGGGAAGGGGGGGAGAGAGGGAAGGGGGGGAGAGAGGGAAGGGGGCGAGAGAGGGAAGGGGGCGAGAGAGGGAAGGGGGGGAGAGAGGGAAGGGGGGGAGAGAGGGAAGGGGGGGGAGAGAGGGAAGGGGGGGGAGAGAGGGAAGGGGGGGGGGAGAGAGGGAAGGGGGGGGAGAGGGAAGGGGGGAGAGAGAGGGAAGGGGGGGAGAGAGGGAAGGGGGGGAGATAGGGAAGGGGGGGAGAGAGGGAAGGGGGGGAGATAGGGAAGGGGGGGAGAGAGGGAAGGGGGGGGAGAGAGGGAAGGGGGGGGAGAGGGAAGGGGGGAGAGGGAAGGGGGGGAGAGAGGGAGGGGGGGAGAGAGGGAGGGGGGAGAGAGAGGGAGCGGGGAGAGAAGGAGGGGGGAGAGAAGGAGGGGGGAGAGAGGGAGGGGGAAGAGGAGAAAAAGATGGTCTTAAGCGACAAAACTCCCCCACACACAATACCCCACCTGACAGCTGCAGCAGACACAGGTCTGCTTGGAGCACGTGCCCAGAAAGAGAACGCAGACGACTGTACGGGAGACAGAAAACCCCCCAAAAATCACGGAAACGCTTAAGCAGACAAGACTTTCACAGCAAAGAACAAACAAGGGACAAACAGAGCAGACACTCCAGCAGACACTCCAGCAGACACTCCAGCAGACACTCCAGCAGACACTCCATCAGACACTCCAGCAGACACTCCAGCAGACATACAGAGCAGACACTCCAGCAGACACTCCAGCAGACACTCCAGCAGACATACCACTCTTAGGAAATTAAAATTTAACACAAACCAATACAAGAGATAAGGAAAAAAATCCAAAATACTTTTTTCCCCACACGAGTAGAAAATTTAAATTTTGCCCCGAGGGGCGAGTTTATTGGGCAGCGTCACTCATCCTGTGAGTGGACACACCGCCATAGTGACAGTATTGGGCAGCGTCACTCATCCTGTGAGTGGACACACCGCCATAGTGACAGTATTGGGCAGCGTCACTCATCCTGTGAGTGGACACACCGCCATAGTGACAGTATTGGGCAGCGCCACTCATCCTGTGAGTGGACACACCGCCATAGTGACAGTATTGGGCAGCGCCACTCATCCTGTGAGTGGACACACCGCCATAGTGACAGTATTGGGCAGCGCCACTCATCCTGTGAGTGGACACACCGCCATAGTGACAGTATTGGGCAGCGTCACTCATCCTGCGAGTGGACACACCGCCATAGTGACAATATTGGGCAGCGCCACTCATCCTGTGAGTGGACACACCGCCATAGTGACAGTATTGGGCAGCGCCACTCATCCTGTGAGTGGACACAGTCACCATAGTGACTGTATTGGGCAGGGCCACTCATCCTGCGAGTGGACACACCGCCATAGTGACAGTATTGGGCAGCGTCACTCATCCTGCGAGTGGACACACCGCCATAGTGACAGTATTGGGCAGCGCCACTCATCCTGCGAGTGGACACACCGCCATAGTGACAGTATTGGGCAGCGCCACTCATCCTGTGAGTGGACACACCGCCATAGTGACAGTATTGGGCAGCGCCACTCATCCTGCGAGTGGACACACCGCCATAGTGACAGTATTGGGCAGCGTCATTCATCCTGTGAGTGGACACACCGCCATAGTGACAGTATTGGGCAGCGCCACTCATCCTGTGAGTGGACACACCGCCATAGTGACAGTATTGGGCAGCGCCACTCATCCTGTGAGTGGACACACCGCCATAGCAGCATGTACCACACTCCCCAATAGGAAGAAAACCCGCTGGGTTGTTCACAATAATAAAAAAAACTTAATATTGAACTTAAATTTACAACAGAAGGATCATAAACAGAGAACAACAAAACATTAGTGCATAATCTTCAAGGACCAACACGAAGTTATGTTGACTCATTTCGTTATCGTCAATAACGAAGACCCGGACAGCTCTTGTTAATGAATGATATCTTTAGACCTCCAAGACCATATGACTGACGTTAAGACCAGCACTGGAGGTAATCTTGAGATGATTTCGGGGCTTTAGTGTCCCCGCGGCCCGGTCCTCGACCAGGCCTCCACCCTCAGGAAGCAGCCCGTGACAGCTGACTAACTTCCAGGTACCTATTTTACTACTAGGTAACAGGGGGCATAGGGTGAAAGAAACTCTGCCCATTGTTTCTCGCCGGCGCCCGGGATCGAATTCAGGACCACAGGATCACAAGTCCAGCGTGCTGTCCGCTCGGCCGACCGGCTCTCTAGGATGGGGAACTTTTGAGAGATAAGTTGACAATATACGGGTTCCTGAGCCTCTGGTCCGGATTGATTGATTGTTGTTAAAGATTCGCTACCTGGAACAACAGTTCCAAGTAGCACGGGCTATGGTGACCCCGTAGCCTGGTCCGGAGTCTTGGAGTCCGGTACTTGTAAAAAAAGTAATTCATAAAATAGCATTATCACGAGCGTTTAAGTGTAATTATAGAGTGTTGCCTGTTAAAAGAGCTGCCTGTTAAAAGAGCCGCCTGTTAGAAGAGCTGCCTGTTAATGTTCACATTGTATACCAATTAAACAAGACAATATATATGGATAGAAGCATGAGAGTTTAGAAATAAATGCACAATGAGTTCACAACAGTCTGATGTATCTCTTGACAAATCTTATTGTAGTAATGTACTGGGATCGAACTGCCGTTCAGGGCCACCCCCAAACCCACGGATCTTAAAAAAAAAAATCATTAAGCGGAAGACACGATTGAAAATCTTTTGAGCAAGACCAGTACAATCTCCAAAGTAGATCTGATGGGACAAAATGGAGAGATCGTAAGTATAATTACATTAATAGCCCACCAGGTGGAAAGGCGGGGTCCATGAGCTTGATCCTGCACACACAAAATCCCGGTAGGAAATTGGGTGCTCTAGGGAAAAGGTTTGCCCTACTACCCTCCGCCCTCTGGCATACATTACCCATGGTAATGAGGAGGACTTTGGGGTAAAACTGTCCCTTAACTCTGCTGCCAGGGGGGACCTCCCCTAACTGTCTAGGGGGGGTCCCTACCTGTGATGGGGGTGGGTTAAGGGGGTGGTAATGGGTGGTGGGGCCAGGCAAATGGGTGTGGTAATGGAGGTGTGTGAGGATCTCTCGAGTTGGTTGTGTGAGTTGTCTTCCTCGAGAAGTCCGCCCCGAGGCCTGGTACACACACACCTTTGACGGCCTGATCAAGAAGGCTGTTGTTGTTGTTGCTTGGAGTGGCCCGCAGGTCCACCACAGCCTGGTTGCTCCGGCATTTCCTACAGGAACTGGTCACATTAACCGTTGTCTTATAACTTAACTACTCTGTCGTTCGAACTGTTTTTTTTTTTTGTCGAATCTGACAAAGATGGAGACGCCTTCCACGAGTAATTCTCTCAGTGCATTTCACTCGTTTCCCTCCCATACGGGGGGAGAAAATCTTGAGCAGTCTTGCGTATTTCCTTACGTATTTCCTGGCCTCATTGACAGCTTCCACAATACGACACAAGCCGTGGAGATTATAGTCTCCTTGACGGAGCTTCTGGTGTGGACCCTGGAACTATATTCACTTACAAATCATCACTTCTTCCCAGATTCCTGACATTGTCTTACCCTATGGAGTCCTTCTGGGCTTCTATCTTCCCTTCCGTATCACCACCTTGGAGGTTATTCTGGCTCACACACCCTCGGAGAGTTGACAACTGTTTCCCGCCCATCTGGTACTCTCTGACACAGTTTAGTGTCTTGCAAGTCATCTCATTTTAGCTGTGCATCTTGCACGCCAATTCTCCACATAGCGCGGCATCAAACGCTCTCGACACTCCGGGATGGTGCACCAGGAAATCACAATAGTGATTGTGTGCGCTTGTGAACGGAGACCCCAGGATGCTGGAGGCGATCCGTGTCTTAATCCTCTCCTAGGAAGATGCTGTATCCTAGGAAGATGCTGTAGCCTAGGAAGACGCTGTATCCTAGGAAGATGCTGTAGCCTAGGAAGATGCTGTAGCCTAGGAAGATGCTGTAGCCTAGGAAGATACTGTATCCTAGGAAGATGCTGTAGCCTAGGAAGATGCTGTATCCTTTGAAGATGCTGTATGCTAAGATGCTGTATCCTTTGAAGATGCTGTATGCTAGGAAGATGCTGAAGCCTAGGAAGATGCTGTAGCCTAGGAAGATGCTGTACCCTACGAAGATGCTGTACCCTACGAAGATGCTGTACCCTACGAAGATGCTGTACCCTACGAAGATGCTGTACCCTACGAAGATGCTGTATCCTAGGAAGACGCTGTATCCTAGGAAGATGCTGTACCCTACGAAGATGCTGTAGCCTAGGAAGATGCTGTAGCCTAGGAAGATGCTGTAGCCTAGGAAGATGCTGTACCCTAGGAAGATGCTGTACCCTAGGAAGATGCTGTACCCTAGGAAGATGCTGTACCCTAGGAAGATGCTGTACCCTAGGAAGATGCTGTATCCTAGGAAGATGCTGTATCCTAGGAAGATGCTGTAGCCTAGGAAGATGCTGTAGCCTAGGAAGATGCTGTACCCTAGGAAGATGCTGTACCCTAGGAAGATGCAGTTTACTCAACAGTCTATGTCCCGTCTCCCTCACAATCTCCTTGTCCAAGTCTATTCCCCGTCGCTGTGGCCCGATAGACTCACATTCATCTCACTCTTCAGACCTTTGGCAAAGGATTTAGCAAAGTGAAACGGGTGGGTAATTCAGCGCCTACTCTCTGGTCCCTCTCTGGAATATTGGAAGTGCATGTTCGCCGTTCTCTAACTTTTCGGGAGATCTCCAGTCCTGAGTGTTTTATTAATTAAGATTTTTGGCGGGGTGACAAAGCCTCTTTTGAGTACCCAGGAGGTTGTCAAGCCTGGTTGACTGTTGTCAACTGTTGTGTATAGTGCTTTGTGTTAATTGATTTCTTGTCTATTTGTCTATCGTTTCCCACCTTCGCGTGTCTAATGCAGACACGCTCCATAGCCTGGTAGGACATGGGGCAGGAACCCCGTCTCCCATTCTCCCTGCCGGGACCCGGGAGCTGCAACTCGCGTCGCTTTAGGCAACAGTTCAGGCCCATTAAGGGGGAGCGGAGTCGTATAGAAGCGGGGCGCTGAGTAGTGCGCCAGGTGCTATATGTACACAAGTGTTCCGCACATGTGTAACAGGTGTGTGGTACAGGTGTGTGTGTGTGGTGCGTGGAGGGGGGCCGGTGTGGTGTGTGCGAACGTAATAATGCTCACCTATGAGTATGCCACGGGGGAAACTGGAGTGTGCGTAGCCTACCAGCCCCCCCTGTTATACATGTCTTACATTTTAACTAACTATTTTAATGACCCATTTCCTGCTCACACTGTGTGTACCTGGAGTGCTCGGCACGTGCTCATGTACGAATTATTTGCCAAATCTGGCTCTAAAGTTGTGGATGGAGGTGGCTTCCACAACCACTACTTCTCTGTGCATTCTACTTAACGTCCACCGGTACAGGGTACAAACATTTCCTTGTATATCTTCAACTAATTTGCATTTTCAGCTTCTACTCATATCCTGTTGCCCAGTATATATATATATTTTGTTTTCACTTTGAAGAGATTATCCTTGTCCCCTCTATTGGCTTTAGTATCTTGTATGTTGTAATCATATTCCCCTCTCATTCTTCTTTCTAGAGTGGCGAGATATTTCATAAACTTATCTTCGTAGCTTATCCTCCAAAGGATAGCTGATCAAGCAGGCTGTGATTCATGGGGGTCAGGCTGCGAGCAGCCGCCTCCAACAGCCTGCTTGACCAGACCTGGTCAGAGAGCAGGCCGCGGAGACGTTGATACACTCCCATAGTAACCCAGAGGTAAGGTGTGGCCAGGGTGTGACACGAGAGTGTGTGGGCCAGGTGGACCCGTTGACACGGAATGAGGAAAAACAGGCAGGACTAGTGACCCCCAACCCCCCCCCCCCCTCTCCCATTGCCATGGTCGTCACGACCGACCCTGGCAATTGACGGGAAGTAATAGCCACGGAACCAGTTTCGTGGCGGTGTGATACCTGGTTACCTGGTTGATGGGGTTCTGGGAGTTGTTCTACTCCCCAAGCCCGGCCCGAGGCCAGGCTTGACTTGTGAGAGTTTGGTCCACCAGGCTGTTGCTTGGAGCGGCTCGCAGGCCCACATACCCACCACAGCCCGGCTGGTCCGGCACTCCTTGGAGGAATAAATCTAGTTTCCTCTTGAAGATGTCCACGGTTGTTCCGGCAATATTTCTTATGCTCGCTGGGAGGACGTTGCCGGTACCCCCCTTTGTACAGGGCAAGGTTCCCGATATTCCAGTCACGCCCCGCTAATTTCCGTGTCAGGCGGCCACCTTTATGAGCCACGGCGGCTTGTCAAGAGCGAACCCTCGAACCACCGACCCGGTACGGAGCAGATTTTCCTGGTTGGCACGGCTAGGGGTCACGGAGCGCCATATTCCGTGCCTGGGAAACCTGCCCTGGGTTAATACGGACACGGCTACAATCTTTAAACTGTGTCATGAAGGAATTTAGAAGTTCGCGGTCACTGAATAACAATAATAACTCGTATGTGTGGGGTAAGATTTGTTTTCTGTGCACTGTGTTAGTGTTCCAGTGGTCTGTTGTGGTTGTGACTGTGTACTGTGTTAGATAATGTTCCAGTGGTCTGTTGTGGTTGTGACTGTGCACTGTGTTAGATAATGTTCCAGTGGTCTGTTGTGGTTGTGACTGTGCACTGTGTTAGATAATGTTCCAGTGGTCTGTTGTGGTTGTGACTGTGCACTGTGTTAGATAATGTTCCAGTGGTCTGTTGTGGCTGTAACTGTGCACTATGTTAGGTAATGTTCCAATGAACTGTTTGCCATTGCTGCACAGCATAGTCCACATATGTACTACATAAGGCCAAAGACAGCATATTAGGCTCGACTTGTGACAGCTTGGTCCACCAGACTGTTGCTTGGAGCGGCCCGCATGCCCACATACCCACCACGACATTGATGAGCATCTGCCATAGGTGACATTGCAAGCAATTGCATTCAGGAAAATGCAATACTCCACAGACGTTATATTAGAGCTTTTAAAAGGCGCCATTTGACGTTATCTTGAGGTTATCTTGAGATGATTTCGGGGCTTTAGTGTCCCCGCGGCCCGGTCCTCGACCAGGCCTCCACCCCCAGGAAGCAGCCCGTGACAGCTGACTAACTCCCAGGTACCTATTTACTGCTAGGTAACAGGGGCATTCAGGATGAAAGAAACTTTGCCCATTTGTTTCTGCCTGGTGCGGGAACCGAACCCGCGCCACAGAATTACGAGTCCTGCGCGCTATCCACCAGGCTACGAGGCCACGTTATCCAATAGTACAAAATACTGACCTTTTTGGGGCCCCAACAGTACATTTTTGTACGTTTGACCGAACAGTTGATGCAAATACTATCATATTTGGACACACACAGAGGAGACATGATCTCTACCTACAAAATTCTCAGAGGAATTGACTGGGTAGATAAGGATAAACTGTTCAACACTGGTGGTACACGAACAAGGGGACACAGGTGGAAACTGAGTACCCACATGAGCCACAGGGACGTTAGAAAGAACTTTTTCAGTGTCAGAGTAGTTAGTAAATACTTTAGGCAGTGATGTGGTGGAGGCTGACTCCATACACAGTTTCAAGTGTAGATATGATAGAGCCCAATAGGCTCAGGAATCTGTACACCTGTTGATTGACGGTTGAGAGGCGGGACCAAAGAGCTAGAGCTCAACCCCCGCAAGCACAACTAGGTGAGTACGAATACCTAACAGGATATAGAAGGAAAAAAAACAGTGGCAGCCGCTCCGGAAAATTTGGTTCAGGCGTGCAAGTGTTCGGTCGGGGTCACCACGACAAGTTCTCACTACACGAAACAATGTGACACAACGTGACGCTTAGTGACACAAGGGGGTGGGGGGTGGGGGGTCACGTGACACCCAGCATCTGGGAGACTGTGGGAGAGGTGGCGCCACGTGCCGCCACGTGGCGCCCCTCCCACAGTCCTCTCCCTCCCACGTGGTCACCACCACGTGGGTGGGAGGTGGCTCCACGTGACCCCCCTCCCACACCCCCTTCCCATGGTGGGGACCACGTGGGAGGTCATGGACAACAGACAGACAGACAGACAGACAGACAGACAGACACACAGACAGACAGACACACAGACAGACAGACACACAGACAGACAGACAGCACCAGGCTGTGAAGAACCCCTTCTCTACACCGACGGTTGGGAGGCGGAACCCAGGAGCCCAAGCTCAACCCCCTCAACCACAATTAGGCGAGTACACACACACACTGACTTGCCGTGGACTTGACACAAACCCCCTCCCCCCCCCGCCCCCTCCTCTTGACCAACAAACCCCCCTAATCCTATCAACCCCCCCTCCCCCCCCATCACACCGCAACAAAAAAAGTTTAAGAGTATCAGAACAATCAAGTTACACCCCTCCCCCCCCCAACCCCCTCCACCTCTCCCACCCCCCCTCCCTTCCTCCCCACCCCCCACCCCCCTCTTCCTTTCCCACTACAGATTCTGACATTCCTCTCCTTCCCAGCACCCTCTCATCCTCTTATTTCAACACACTTCCTCTCTCTCTCCCCCCCCCCTCCCTCCCCCTCCCACGCCACAGCTGCCATGAGCACTACCTGGGAGGTAATCTCCCATAGCTATGTTTACTGCCCTCCCAGAACAGGTAGAATGGGGAGGGGGGAAGGGGTGGAAAGGGAGGGGAGGGGGGAATGGGAGGGGGAGGGGGGGGAGAGAAAGTGAGTAAAGATTATTTTGGGAGAGGAAAAGGAAAGAGTGTCTGGGAGAGGGGAGGGAGAGACATTATGCTGAGGGATGGTCAGTGTTCTCTGATTGTGACTATGGCACCTCTACTCCTCACTGGACCTCTGATGGTCAGTGTTCTCTGATAGTGACTATGGCACCTCTACTCCTCACTGGACCTCTGATGTTCAGTGTTCTCTGATTGTGACTATGGCACCTCTACTCCTCACTGGACCTCTGATGGACAGTGTTCTCTGATTGTGACTATGGCACCTCTACTCCTCACTGGACCTCTGATGGTCAGTGTTCTCTGATTGTGTCTATGGCACCTCTACTCCTCACTGGACCTCTGATGTTCAGTGTTCTCTGATTGTGTCTATGGCACCTCTACTCCTCACTGGACCTCTGATGTTCAGTGTTCTCTGATTGTGCCTATGGCACCTCTACTCCTCACTGGACCTCTGATGTTCAGTGTTCTCTGATTGTGCCTATGGCACCTCTACTCCTCACTGGACCTCTGATGTTCAGTGTTCTCTGATTGTGCCTATGGCACCTCTACTCCTCACTGGTT
>NC_091180.1:13662026-13664526 GCF_040958095.1 Procambarus clarkii | reverse complement strand
ATGCTGCTGGTGTCATCTCCCAATATACTTAAAACAGCAGAGATGCTGTTTTAAAAACAATAAAATCGCTTCCAAACAGTAAAAAAAATTGCAAAAATTGCAACACATTACAAAAATTCTAAACCACTATCTCTTAACATCCCGCCAAACACACACCGAAACTACGACGTTGGTACAACGTTCGAACAAGTTTTAACACCTCCTAACCAGTTATAACAACCAATATAGCAAGTTGTAACAACGTTCTAATACGTCATAAACACGTTAAGCCAAGATGTAACAACTTTATTACAAGTTGTAACAAGCGGAAAATAGAGACAGTTTCGGTTTGTGTTTCCAGGGATCACACAGAAATTTTTTTGAAAGAGTGATAGGAAGTAAGATCACAAAACCCAAGGGATCAGAGCGTGTCCATAACCGTGTACAAGACGGGTTCAGAACAGGACGCTCCTGCCTCTCACAGTTGATGGGTCACTATAACAAGGGTGCAGGTGTCGTGGGAGACAAGCAACACACAGGTGTAATATACACACACTTTACACAAGTGTTCAACAAGTGTCACCAAGGTGTTATTGCACACTAAATGTTCTCAACAGCAATTACTGACAAAGTTGCCAGATGGATCTTCAACTTCCTAACCAACAGAACGCGGAGAGTAACAGTCTACACAGTCAAATCCCGATCATCTACGGTGAAAACCTCAGTCCCCCCCCCCCCTCAAGGTACCGTGCTTGTTCCAGTACTTTTTCTCATCCTAATATCATACACAAGGATAGAAGCATCATCATTTGTATCATCATTTCCAGATGACACGAGGACGGAGCTTCACTCATGTTTATCAGGTCTTTCAATGGACTGCAGAAAATAATGTTTAATGAAGTTAGTGAAACTTCTGCATTGTGGAAAAGAATGAAAATCTCATAGCGGAAACCACATACAAAAGGCAGTCAAACCATTCTGTTGGATGAAAAGGCAATATAAAAGATGTTTGAGTAATCATGCGGAGAGATTTTACTGTCAAAGACCACAATGAACTAGTTGTGACAACTGGAAGATAAATGGCAGGTTGGATAACAAGGACCTTCCCAACATGGGATGTCATACCAAACTTTTCAAGACGCTAGTGCTCTCTAGAGTGGAGTACTGCTGCACAATGACAGCCCCTTTCAAAGCTGGAGAAATTGCTGACCTGGAGAGCGTGCAGAGATCCTTTACTGCTAGAATCCACTCAGTAAAACATCTAAACTATTGGGACCGACTAAAGAGCCTAAATCTGTGTTCTCTTGAGCGCAGGCGGGAGAGATACATACTAATTTACACGTGGAAAATAGTAGAGGGGCTGGTCCCAAACCTGCACACAGAAATAACATCACATGAGACCAGGAGGCATGGCAGGATGTGCAGAATACCCCCGTTGAAGAGCAGAGGTGCAACAGGTACTCTGAGAGAGAACTATCAACATCAGAGGCCCGAGACTGTTCAACACGCTTCCACTACACATAAGGGACATAACTGGCCGACCCCTCACAGTGTTCAAGAGAGAACTATCAACATCAGAGGCCCGAGACTGTTCAACACGCTTCCACTACACATAAGGGACATAACTGGCCGACCCCTCACAGTGTTCAAGAGAGAACTATCAACATCAGAGGCCCGAGACTGTTCAACACGCTTCCACTACACATAAGGGACATAACTGGCAGACCCCTCACAGTGTTCAAGAGAGAACTATCAACATCAGAGGCCCGAGACTGTTCAACACGCTTCCACTACACATAAGGGGCATAACTGGCCGACCTCTCACAGTGTTCAAGAGAGAACTATCAACATCAGAGTCCCGAGACTGTTCAACACGCTTCCACTACACATAAGGGACATAACTGGCCGACCCCTCACAGTGTTCAAGAGAGAACTATCAACATCAGAGGCCCGAGACTGTTCAACACGCTTCCACTACACATAAGAGGCATAACTGGCCGACCCCTCACAGTGTTCAAGAGATAACTCCATAAACACCCCCAAAGGATACCTTATCAACCAGGCTGTGACTCATACGTCAGGCTGCGAGCAGCCGCGTCCAACAGCCTGATTGACCAGTCCAGCAACCAGGAGAGCTGGTCAGAGACCGGGCCGAGGGGACGTGGATCCGCGGACAGGTAGGTAGGAAGGGTTGGTGAGGTGTGAGGGAGAGAGTGAGGGGGAAGTTGGAGGCAGCCTGCCCCCCCCCCCATGCTCAGGGTCAACCCCCACTCAACAGTGGCCCCGTTTTCCCTATTATGGTCATGTTGCGCCATGTAAGTCCTGGTGACCGGGTCGTGATGGTCACGTGACTTGGTGCGCAATGTGTCGCTCGTCTGTGTACTCACCTCAAGCACAAGCACAAAGCAAGTACTCAAGCACAACTAGGTACTCACCTCCATTAGGTGAGTACCTAGTTGTGCTTGCGGGGGTTGAGCTCTGGCTCTTTGGTCCCGCCTCTCAACTGTCAATCAACTGGTGT
>NC_091180.1:13642026-13657026 GCF_040958095.1 Procambarus clarkii | reverse complement strand
CACTCTCACTGTATGTAGAGGACAGATAGAGGTTTGAGGCAAACATATTGTGTGATTATTTTTGTTTGTGTGTTAAAGGGGAAACATTTTTATTGGAGTGTCGATGGGTTGCAGGTTTGTCTTTGGGGAAGAAGTTGTTGAGAACTTCGAAGCCAGCACAGATGAAGTAGTTGATGAGACTCCAAGGTAGTGGAGGAGAGGACCTCGAGCTGTGAGGAGCAGCAGTGAAGAGGAGTGTCACGTGCTTCTGTAGAGGTGGTGAAGCACCATAGTTGCTCGAGGGAACTTCATGGTATAGCAGCCAGGAGAGCTGTGGAGGAACCTAGCAGAAGGGTGAAGCACCGTAGTTGCTCAAGGAGAACTTCATGATAGCAGCCTGGAGGAGCTGCAGAGGATCCTGGTAGTGAAGCCCGGAAGAATCTAAAGATATCAGGGTAGTGAACTTCCAGAGGTGGAAGGGAAGTTCTGGTGGATTGCTTGTAGGGAGTTGCTAGTGTTTGGTTGTCATTAGCGTGCAAGACGCAGTGAGAGGTGAGTGGTTGTTTGCATTCTTATGTCAAGGAGTGTTTTATACTGAAGTAGAGTGTTACTGTCGTAGGCTGGATTACCTACAGATGTATGTGTTCTAGGACTGATAGTGATCAATTGATCATTGTTGTGTATCAAGGAACATTTATACTGATATATGTTATTGCATTCACATGCTGACTTTCCTTGTACACGTTTATATATATATATATATATATATATATATATATATATATATATATATATATATATATATATATATATATATATATATATATATATATATATACTCTCTTGCTAATGGTGCAACAGTGTATGTAGACTTGATCTACTTGAGGAGGTTGATAGTATCAGGTGGTGAACCAGGAGATAGGATACCACTTGATAAGCTGATGATAGAGTTCTGATGGTGTTGGAGTGCAACCTGATTGTAATAGTATAGAGTATAGGATTCATTATTATTATATGTGTGTATGTATTGTGTATGTGCTTTGTCCAGTAAATGTATTCCAATTTGCTGGTGTTTGCCCTTGGTCCTAGTGAGGCTTCCCAGGAAATAGTAAAGGAAGAGAGAGAGAGAGAGAGAGAACCAAGAACCACTGCTGTGGACAGGGTAGAAGGTAATACTAATAAGTCAAAAGGGGGATTGAGGAGATCATATCACCTAAGGAGAGAGTGGGGAGTCACAGCAGCTCGAGTGGGTGTGTGCACGTGACAACGAGGCTAAGTGTTGGAGCCGCATCCCCTAAACGTGTGACGTTGAGCCCCTCTCCAAGAGCCAGAAGCGCCTAGTGTGATCTCCTAGTGAGGTATAAGCACTCTACCGAGTTGTGGGTTGGGTTGTCCGTAAAGGACGAACAACACGACAACACCACCAACGCACAATCTATAATATTATTCACTGTTGGGTAGTTCACTGTCAACTGTTGGACAGTTGACAGCGTGTATTTTTGCTTTTTTTGCTTTCTTTTTGACAGTTGCTCTTTTCAGAAAAGCTGACGTAAAAAATGTTTTTGCTTTTAAAATATTGTTAGGTTGACAGCCAACCACACACAGCTAACCAGCTTCGCAGCCAACCAGTCAACCAGACCAACCAGTCATTGGCGTCAACCATTTACACTGTCCCCCATGTCCACCACGGGCTCGCCATAGCCCGTGCTACTTGGAACATTTTCTTCCCAGTAGCTGAATCTAAAACAACTGTTTCCCCCCTAATTCCTTAATGAGTAAATATTGAGTCCATACAGTAGGCTCGAACCCACGTCCTTGGGGTGCTTAGACACAGACGCTACCCACTATACAAGTGGCTGATGATGGTGTGCCTTCCATATTACTCCGGTACCACGATATAAGTTGTGATACGTACAGAGACGCAAGTTCGAGCCCATTGTACGGCTCCAAATGTTTTTTCTCTAAGGTACGACAGACCAATCACTGTACTAGACATTATATATATTCAGAGTTATGATACACAGGGACTCATGTGTGTGTTTTTCTGCTTCCAGGTGTGTGTGCAGGTGTGGAGTACGCCTCGAGGGTGACAGGTGTGTAGTGGTGGAGGATGATAGTGCCATCTTGGCTGTGGTTGGACAGGTTCTCCAGATGACACGAGGCTATTGACCCTCAGGTGACACGAGGGTATTGACCCTCAGGTGACACGAGGTTATTGACCCCCAGGTGACACGAGGCTATTGACCCCCAGGTGACACGAGGCTATTGACCCCCAGGTGACACGAGGCTATTGACCCCCAGGTGACACGAGGTTATTGACCCCCAGGTGACACGAGGCTATTGACCCCCAGGTGACACGAGGTTATTGGCCCCCAGGTGACACGAGGCTATTGACCCCCAGGTGACACGAGGCTATTGACCCCCAGGTGACACGAGGCTATTGACCCTCAGGTGACACGAGGCTATTGACCCCCAGGTGACACGAGGCTATTGACCCCCAGGTGACACGAGGGTATTGACCCTTAGGTGACACGAGGGTATTGACTCTTAGGTGACACGAGGCTATTGACCCCCAGGTGACACGAGGCTATTGACCCCCAGGTGACACGAGGTTATTGACCCCCAGGTGACACGTGACTATTGACCCCCAGGTGACACGAGGCTATTGACCCCCAGGTGACACGAGGCTATTGACCCCCCAGGTGACACGAGGCTATTGACCTCCAGGTGACACGAGGCTATTGACCTCCAGGTGACACGAGGCTATTGACCCCCCAGGTGACACGAGGTTATTGACCCCCAGGTGACACGTGGCTATTGACCCCCAGGTGACACGAGGTTATTGACCCCCAGGTGACACGTGGCTATTGACCCCCAGGTGACACGAGGCTATTGACCCCCCAGGTGACACGAGGCTATTGACCCCCAGGTGACACGAGGCTATTGACCCCCAGGTGACACGAGGCTATTGACCCCCAGGTGACACGAGGCTATTGACCCCCAGGTGACACGAGGCTATTGACCCCCAGGTGACACGAGGCTATTGACCCCCAGGTGACACGAGGCTATTGACCCCCAGGTGACACGAGGCTATTGACCCCCAGGTGACACGAGGCTATTGACCCCCAGGTGACACGAGGGTATTGGCCCCCCAGGTGACACGAGGCTATTGACCCCCAGGTGACACGAGGCTATTGACCCCCAGGTGACACGAGGCTATTGACCCCCAGGTGACACGAGGCTATTGGCCCCCAGGTGACACGAGGCTATTGACCCCCAGGTGACACGAGGCTATTGACCCCCAGGTGACACGAGGCTATTGACCCCCAGGTGACACGAGGGTATTGACCCCCCAGGTGACACGAGGCTATTGACCCCCCAGGTGACACGAGGGTATTGACCCTTAGGTGACACGAGGGTATTGACTCTTAGGTGACACGAGGCTATTGACCCCCAGGTGACACGAGGCTATTGACCCCCAGGTGACACGAGGTTATTGACCCCCAGGTGACACGTGACTATTGACCCCCAGGTGACACGAGGCTATTGACCCCCAGGTGACACGAGGCTATTGACCCCCCAGGTGACACGAGGCTATTGACCTCCAGGTGACACGAGGCTATTGACCTCCAGGTGACACGAGGCTATTGACCCCCCAGGTGACACGAGGTTATTGACCCCCAGGTGACACGTGGCTATTGACCCCCAGGTGACACGAGGTTATTGACCCCCAGGTGACACGTGGCTATTGACCCCCAGGTGACACGAGGCTATTGACCCCCCAGGTGACACGAGGCTATTGACCCCCAGGTGACACGAGGCTATTGACCCCCAGGTGACACGAGGCTATTGACCCCCAGGTGACACGAGGCTATTGACCCCCAGGTGACACGAGGCTATTGACCCCCAGGTGACACGAGGCTATTGACCCCCAGGTGACACGAGGCTATTGACCCCCAGGTGACACGAGGCTATTGACCCCCAGGTGACACGAGGCTATTGACCCCCAGGTGACACGAGGGTATTGGCCCCCCAGGTGACACGAGGCTATTGACCCCCAGGTGACACGAGGCTATTGACCCCCAGGTGACACGAGGCTATTGACCCCCAGGTGACACGAGGCTATTGGCCCCCAGGTGACACGAGGCTATTGACCCCCAGGTGACACGAGGCTATTGACCCCCAGGTGACACGAGGCTATTGACCCCCAGGTGACACGAGGGTATTGACCCCCCAGGTGACACGAGGCTATTGACCCCCCAGGTGACACGAGGCTATTGACCCCCAGGTGACACGAGGCTATTGACCCCCAGGTGACACGAGGCTATTGACCCCCAGGTGACACGAGGCTATTGACCCCCAGGTGACACGAGGCTATTGACCCCCAGGTGACACGAGGCTATTGACCCCCAGGTGACACGAGGGTATTGACCCCCAGGTGACACGAGGGTATTGGCCCCCAGGTGACACGAGGGTATTGACCCCCAGGTGACACGAGGGTATTGACCCCCCAGGTGACACGAGGCTATTGACCCCCAGGTGACACGAGGTTATTGACCCCCCAGGTGACACAAGGGTATTGACCCCCCAGGTGACACGAGGCTATTGACCCCCAGGTGACACGAGAATATTTACCCCAGGTGACACGAGGGTATTGACCCCCAGGTGACACGAGAATATTGACCCCAGGTGACACGAGGCTATTGACCCCCAGGTGACACGAGGCTATTGACCCCCCAGGTGACACGAGGCTATTGACCCCAGGTGACACGAGGCTATTGACCCCCCAGGTGACACGAGGCTATTGACCCCCCAGGTGACACGAGGGTATTGACCCCCCAGGTGACACGAGGCTATTGACCCCCCAGGTGACACGAGGGTATTGACCCCCAGGTGACACGAGAATATTGACCCCAGGTGACACGAGGCTATTGACCCCCAGGTGACACGAGGCTATTGACCCCCCAGGTGACACGAGGCTATTGACCCCCCAGGTGACACGAGGCTATTGACCCCCAGGTGACACGAGGGTATTGACCCCCCAGGTGACACGAGGGTATTGGCCCCCAGGTGACACGAGGCTATTGACCCCCAGGTGACACGAGGGTATTGACCCCCCAGGTGACACGAGGGTATTGGCCCCCAGGTGACACGAGGGTATTGCCCCCCAGGTGACACGAGGGTATTGACCCCCCAGGTGACACGAGGGTATTGGCCCCCAGGTGACACGAGGCTATTGACCCCCAGGTGACACGAGGGTATTGACCCCCCAGGTGACACGAGGGTATTGGCCCCCAGGTGACACAAGAATATTGACCCCCAGGTGACACGAGGGTATTGACCCCCCAGGTGACACGAGGCTATTGACCCCCCAGGTGACACGAGGCTATTGACCCCCCAGGTGACACGAGGCTATTGACCCCCAGGTGACACGAGGCTATTGACCCCCCAGGTGACACGAGGGTATTGGCCCCCAGGTGACACGAGAATATTGACCCCCAGGTGACACGAGGGTATTGACCCCCAGGTGACACGAGGGTATTGACCCCCAGGTGACACGAGGGTATTGACCCCCAGGTGACACGAGGGTATTGACCCCCAGGTGACACAAGGGTATTGGCCCCCAGGTGACACGAGGGTATTGACCCCCAGGTGACACGAGAATATTGACCCCCCAGGTGACACGAGAATATTGACCCCCAGGTGACACGAGAATATTGACCCCCCAGGTGACACGAGAATATTGACCCCCCAGGTGACACGAGGGTATTGACCCCCAGGTGACACGAGAATATTGACCCCCCAGGCGACACGAGAATATTGACCCCCAGGTGACACGAGAATATTGACCCCCCAGGTGACACGAGAATATTGACCCCCCAGGTGACACGAGAATATTGACCCCCCAGGTGACACGAGAATATTGACCCCCCAGGTGACACGAGGGTATTGACCCCCAGGTGACACGAGAATATTGACCCCCCAGGTGACACGAGAATATTGACCCCCCAGGTGACACGAAATATTGACCCCCCAGGTGACACGAGGGTATTGACTCCCAGGTGACACGAGGCTATTGACCCCAGGTGACACGAGAATATTGACCCCCAGGTGACACGAGAATATTGACAACGTAGAGTCAGCGTGACTTTGTCTACATGATAAAAGATTATTAAGAAAACAACTGAAAGAGAAATATAGAAAGAAGAGAAACATAGAAAAAGAGAACACGGAGATGAAGAGAAGGTGGAACACTTGGAGAGAACAAGTGGAACAAGAGAACAAGTGGAACAAGTGGAGTGGAACAAGAGAACAAGGGGAACAAGAGAACAAGTGGAACAAGAGAACAAGTGGAACAAGAGACGTGGAGTAAGAGAACAAGTGGAACAAGAGAACAAGTGGAACAAGAGACGTGGAGTAAGAGAACAAGTGGAACAAGAGAACAAGTGGAACAAGAGAACAAGTGGAACAAGAGACGTGGAACAAGAGAACAAGTGGAACAAGAGACGTGGAACAAGAGAACAAGTGGAACAAGAGACGTGGAACAAGAGAACAAGTGGAACAAGAGACGTGGAACAAGAGAACAAGTGGAACAAGAGACGTGGAACAAGAGAACAAGTGGAACAAGAGACGTGGAACAAGAGAACAAGTGGAACAAGAGACGAACAAGAGAACAAGGGGAACAAGAGAACAAGTGGAACAAGAGACGTGGAACAAGAGAACAAGTGGAACAAGAGAACAAGTGGAACAAGAGAAGTGGAACAAGAGAACAAGTGGAACAAGAGAACAAGTGGAACAAGAGACGTGGAACAAGAGACGTGGAACAAGAGAACAAGGGGAACAAGAGAAGTGGAACAAGAGAACAAGTGGAACAAGAGACGTGGAACAAGAGAACAAGGGGAACAAGAGACGTGGAACAAGAGAACAAGTGGAACAAGAGAACAAGTGGAACAAGAGAACAAGTGGAACAAGAGAACAAGTGGAACAAGAGACGTGGAGTAAGAGAACAAGTGGAACAAGAGAACAAGTGGAACAAGAGACGTGGAGTAAGAGAACAAGTGGAACAAGAGAACAAGTGGAACAAGAGACGTGGAGTAAGAGAACAAGTGGAACAAGAGAACAAGTGGAACAAGAGACGTGGAACAAGAGAACAAGTGGAACAAGAGAACAAGTGGAACAAGAGAACAAGTGGAACAAGAGAACAAGTGGAACAAGAGAACAAGTGGAACAAGAGACGTGGAGTAAGAGAACAAGTGGAACAAGAGAACAAGTGGAACAAGAGACGTGGAGTAAGAGAACAAGTGGAACAAGAGAACAAGTGGAACAAGAGACGTGGAGTAAGAGAACAAGTGGAACAAGAGAACAAGTGGAACAAGAGACGTGGAACAAGAGAACAAGTGGAACAAGAGAACAAGTGGAACAAGAGAACAAGTGGAACAAGAGAACAAGTGGAACAAGAGAACAAGTGGAACAAGAGACGTGGAGTAAGAGAACAAGTGGAACAAGAGAACAAGTGGAACAAGAGACGTGGAGTAAGAGAACAAGTGGAACAAGAGAACAAGTGGAACAAGAGACGTGGAGTAAGAGAACAAGTGGAACAAGAGAACAAGTGGAACAAGAGAACAAGTGGAACAAGAGAACAAGTGGAACAAGAGACGTGGAACAAGAGAACAAGTGGAACAAGAGACGTGGAGTAAGAGAACAAGTGGAACAAGAGAACAAGTGGAACAAGAGACGTGGAGTAAGAGAAAAAGTGGAACAAGAGACGTTGAGTAAGAGAACAAGTGGAACAAGAGAGCAAGCGGAACAAGAGAGGTGGAACAAGAGAACAAGTGGAACAAGAGAGGTGGAACAAGAGAACAAGTGGAACAAGAGACGTGGAACAAGAGAACAAGTGGAACAAGAGAACAAGTGGAACAAGCGGAACAAGAGAACAAGTGGAACAAGAGAACAAGTGGAACAAGAGAACAAGTGGAACAAGAGAACAAGTGGAACAAGAGAAGTGGAACAAGAGACGGAGAAACAGAAGGGAAATTTATTTAATTAACTGTTGACTAAGTTTGGACACGTTGAAGTTTGGACGGATTCATCCCCTGTTGGGCCATCTGTCAGTCATGTTGGCTGGTTGGTGGGGTGGTTGGCTGGTTGGTGGGGTGGTTGGCTGGTTGGTGGGGTGGTTGGCTGGTTGGTGGGGTGGTTGGCTGGTTGGTGGGGTGGTTGGCTGGTTGGTGGGGTGGTTGGCTGGTTGGTGGGGTGGTTGGCTGGTTGGTGGGGTGGTTGGCTGGTTGGTGGGGTGGTTGGCTGGTTGGTGGGGTGGTTGGCTGGTTGGTGCGGTGGTTGGCTGGTTGGTGCGGTGGTTGGCTGGTTGGTGCGGTGGTTGGCTGGTTGGTGGGGTGGTTGGCTGGTTGGTGGGGTGGTTGGCTGGTTGGTGCGGTGGTTGGCTGGTTGGTGGGGTGGTTGGCTGGTTGGTGCGGTGGTTGGCTGGTTGGTGCGGTGGTTGGCTGGTTGGTGGGGTGGTTGGCTGGTTGGTGGGGTGGTTGTCTGGTTGGTGGGGTGGTTGGCTGGTTGGTGGGGTGGTTGGTGCGGTGGTTGGCTGGTTGGTGGGGTGGTTGGCTGGTTGGTGGGGTGGTTGGCTGGTTGGTGGGGTGGTTGGTGCGGTGGTTGGCTGGTTGGTGGGGTGGTTGGCTGGTTGGTGGGGTGGTTGGTGGGGTGGTTGGCTGGTTGGTGGGGTGGTTGGTGGGGTGGTTGGCTGGTTGGTGGGGTGGTTGGTGGGGTGGTGGGGTGGTTGGCTGGTTGGTGCGGTGGTTGGTGGGGTGGTTGGCTGGTTGGTGGAGTGGTTGGTGGAGTGGTTGGTGGGGTGGTTGTGTAACACTGTAAAAGTGTTTGGGTTAGTTTATTTAAAATATATATAGAGTACACGAGTCACAGACAAGGATCGGAGAGGCGCCAGTTGTCTGCCTGAGATCTCACACCTCTAACCGTTAACGACCCCAAGTGACCTGAGGTCAGATCATGAGAATTTCACCTTGCTTCCGCTAAGCCCTTAATTGGAGCCGGGTAGCCTTCAAACATGCCGACGTTTAAGGAGTGGCTTGGTAGTGCCGGAGGCTATCTACTTGTGGGCGGAGTTAGCTACTAGGTTCCCCAATATAAACTCGGAGAGCTATCCAGCATAGGGGATTAACAGGCATTAACAGACAGAACGGCAGTCAGGATTGCAGAAGAGACGGCCTAGCAGGAAGGCTGTCGGCCGGCAGGGCGGGAGTCTCTGTCAACTACAGACCCCCCCCCCCCTCCTCTATCCAGCTATAGGCAGAGACACTTGGTGAGTGAACAGTAAGGTGACTTGTCGTGTTTTACAAGTGTTGTGTGATGATCAGGGGCAGTCAAGTTGTAGGGTTCTCGAATTCTTGGATGATGACTCACTTTGCATATTAAACTGGAACATTTTAATTGAATTTTAAATTATGATACTTCATGTGAAATATAATTATGAATTTATTATTTAAATTGTGTTTAACTTTGTTCCCTAGAGCTTTGAGTTGAGGATTTGAGAAAGCCTCTGTGATTATTGGTTTCATGATTTAATGAGTACATGGTTTAGAATGATACATGGTACAGAGGGAACATACTAATAATGAACTCATGGTAATAACATCTTTTGAGAATATTTTGTGATACAGGCAAGTTCCATTCCTTGTCTTGTATGTAATGATCATGAATGGATGGTGGCAGCATTTCGTCTTCTACTATCAACTCTTCTACTTCTACTATCTACTCTTCTACTTCTACCTATCTACACCTCTCCCTCCACCCCCTCTCTAAACTCTCACTTTCAACTAATGACCCTCCTCGCTCCTCCCACCTCTCTACCTCTCACCCCAAACCCTCACTAATTACTTCACTATTCATTTCTTTCCTTTCGTTTTCTCGTATACGTTTGTGGCAAGGATTCTGTATTCTAGAGTTCTCTCTAGAGTTTCGGGTAACTGATCAAGTGACAGCGCCTTGTAGTCTTAGCACCTAGGTAGTCGAATACCTAGGTTACAAGGTGTTGAACGAGAGAGGCTGCCTTAGGAATTCTGGGAGTGCTCTAGAATAGTTAGCTAACTGGGGACGGGATAACGGACTAGAGAGAGCTGTTTCCCCCGGCCTCGTTAGTTAACTGGGGGGTGGAATAATGGACAAGATAGAGCCATTTCCCCCACCCCCCGTTACAGTTGGCTGGTTGGTGCGGTGGTTGGCTGGTTGGTGGGGTGGTTGGTGGGTTGGTTGGCTGGTTGGTGGAGTGGTTGGTGGGGTGGTTGGTGGGGTGGTTGGCTGGTTGGTGGGGTGGTTGGTGGGGTGGTTGGCTGGTTGGTGAGGTGGTTGGTGGGGTGGTTGGCTGGTTGGTGCGGTGGTTGGCTGGTTGGTGCGGTGGTTGGTGGTGGGGTGGTTGGCTGGTTGGTGCGGTGGTTGGCTGGTTGGTGGGGTGGTTGGCTGGTTGGTGGGGTGGTTGGTGGGGTGGTTGGCTGGTTGGTGGGGTGGTTGGTGGGGTGGTTGGCTGGTTGGTGGGGTGGTTGGTGGGGTGGTTGGTGCGGTGGTTGGCTGGTTGGTGGGGTGGTTGGTGGGGTGGTTGGCTGGTTGGTGGGGTGGTTGGTGGGGTGGTTGGCTGGTTGGTGGGGTGGTTGGTGGGGTGGTTGGCTGGTTGGTGGGGTGGTTGGCTGGTTGGTGGGGTGGTTGGCTGGTTGGTGGGGTGGTTGGCTGGTTGGTGGGGTGGTTGGCTGGTTGGTGCGGTGGTTGGCGGGTTGGTGCGGTGGTTGGTGGGGTGGTGGGGTGGTTGGCTGGTTGGTGGGGTGGTTGGCTGGTTGGTGGGGTGGTTGGTGGGGTGGTTGGTGGGGTGGTTGGTGGGGTGGTGGGCTGGTTGGTGGGGTGGTGGGCTGGTTGGTGGGGTGGTGGGCTGGTTGGTGGGGTGGTTGGTGGGTTGGTGGGGTGGTTGGTGGGGTGGTTGGCGGGGTGGTGGGGTGGTTGGCGGGGTGGTTGGTTGGTGGGGTGGTTGGTTGGTGGGGTGGTTGGTTGGTGGGGTGGTTGGTGGGGTGGTGGGGTGGTTGGTGGGGTGGTGGGGTGGTTGGCTGGCTTGGCTGTTGAATGGTTGTGTGGTTGGTCGGTTGGGCGGGGCTCTGACAGGGGCCCAGGAACCGAAGCTCAACTCCCACAGACAGAGATATGCGAGAATATTAACAGTGACTATCACTTTGTTAATAACACACTTTGAGGCGGGACCAATGAGCCGAAGCTCAACCCCCGCAAACACAACTAGGTGAGTACAGAGGTACCTACCTTGTGCCTGGGTACAGAGGTACCCACCTTGTGTCTGGGTACAGGGGTACCTACCTTGTGCCTGGGTACAGGGGTACCCATCTTGTGCCTGGGTACAGGGGTACCCATCTTGTGCCTGGGTACAGGGGTACCCACCTTGTGTCTGGGTACAGAGGTACCCACCTTGTGTCTGGGTACAGAGGTACCCACCTTGTGTCTGGGTACAGAGGTACCTATCTTGTGTCTGGGTACAGGGGTACCCACCTTGTGCCTGGGTACAGGGGTACCCACCTTGTGCCTGGGTACAGGGGTACCCACCTTGTGTCTGGGTACAGAGGTACCCACCTTGTGTCTGGGTACAGGGGTACCCACCTTGTATCTGGGTACAGGGGTACCCACCTTGTGCCTGGGTACAGGGGTACCCACCTTGTGTCTGGGTACAGGGGTACCCATCTTGTGCCTGGGTACAGAGGTACCCATCTTGCGCCTGGGTACAGAGGTACCCACCTTGTGCCTGGGTACAGGGGTACCCACCTTGTGCCTGGGTACAGGGGTACCCACCTTGTGCCTGGGTACAGGGGTACCCACCTTGTGTCTGGGGTACAGAGGTACCCACCTTGTGTCTGGGGTACAGAGGTACCCACCTTGTGTCTGGGGTACAGGGGTACCTACCTTGTGTCTGGGTACAGAGGTACCCACCTTGTGTCTGGGTACAGAGGTACCTACCTTGTGTCTGGGGTACAGGGGTACCTACCTTGTGTCTGGGTACCTGGGTACCGACCCCTCACAGTGTTCAAGAGAAAACTGGATAAGCACCTCCAAAGGATACCTGTTCAACCAGGCTGTGACTCATGCGTCAGGCTGCTACCAGCCGCGTCTAACAGCCTGGTTGATCAGTCCAGCAACCAGGAGGCCTGGTTGACGACCGGGCCGCGGGGACGCTGAGCCCGGAAGCACGTCAAGGTAACCTCAAGGTGGGGTACAGAGGTACCCACCTTGTGTCTGGGTACAGAGGTACCCACCTTGTGTCTGGGTACAGGGGTACCTGTAAACTCAAGCTTGCCCCCCCCCGCCCCCCTGCCCCCCCCCTGGCCCCCCTGCCCCCCCAAGCCCTGCAGGAGACTCCAGGTTCCATTACATTGCTCAGGTTTTGCTTTCTGTGTATCGGGAATGTTTTAATCATGTCCCATTTGCATGTGGACCCCACACTGTTCCTGGCCCCGCTTCAACCCTGGTGGGGGGTCGAGGGTGAGGAGGTGGGGGGTCGAGGGTGAGGAGGTGGGGGGTCGAGGGGGGAGGTGGGGATTTGTGGGATTTAATTTCCTTGGCCCACCCTCTTAAGATTACCCCCCCCCACCCCCCTAAACCTCTGGTTACAGTGGGAAGGTGTGTTGCAAACCTTTGACTTTCTTTTCAATTGTGTTCCCCTTGATAAGGTGCGGGTTCCAGGCCGGTGATGCATACTCCAGTAATACTCTTAACATAGACTGTGTAGAGCGTCTTGTACGTACACTTATATACCGACGTTCTACCGGTTTACCACACGCTACTGTGTGTGTGCCACTGGGTAGAGACCGGGCCGCGGAAACGTGGATCCACGGTACCAACACTAGGTAGTGTTGGCAGTATATCCATTCACATATATTTTTCTCTGAACGATTCCGGTATTCGCCTTCCCTTTTATATGGTGTAGATTCCTTTGGTCTCGTTATCTTACACTTCTTGGGGGGTTGAACTCTAACAGTCATCAGTCATTAATGGTGGTAGGGGGGACGGGGGGGGGAGGGGGTAGAGCTCCTGCTTATCTTACAAACAAACAAAAGTCTTAGGCAAGCAGTTTTAAGCTGTGTTCGCCTCACAGGGCGCCAGCTTGAATAATACAGCTTAGTTTCTTTACCAAACAAGGGAAAGGTTTCAATAACAGTTATTTAATGCACCGGAAATGGTCCCTTAAGCAGTTGGGTCCACCCAAGCCAGCAGTTGGGTCTGTCCAAGCCAGCAGTTGGGTCCCCCCCCCAAGCCAGCAGTTGGGTCCCCCCCCCAAGCCAGCAGTTGGGCCCCACCCAAGCCAGCAGGTGGGTCCCCCCCCAAGCCAGCAGTTGGGTCACCCCCCAAGCCAGCAGGTGGGTCCCCCCCCAAGCCAGCAGTTGGGTCCCACCCAAGCCAGCAGTTGGGCCCCACCCAAGCCAGCAGTTGGGCCCCACCCAAGCCAGCAGTTGGGTCTGTCCAAGCCAGCAGTTGGGCCCCACCCAAGCCAGCAGTTGGGGCCCCACCCAAGCCAGCAGTTGGGGCCCACCCAAGCCAGCAGTTGGGGCCCCACCCAAGCCAGCAGTTGGGCCCCACCCAAGCCAGCAGTTGGGGCCCCACCCAAGCCAGCAGTTGGGGCCCACCCAAGCCAGCAGTTGGGCCCCACCCAAGCCAACAGTTGGGCCCCACCCAAGCCAACAGTTGGGCCCCACCCAAGCCAGCAGTTGGGCCCCACCCAAGCCAGCAGTTGGGGCCCACCCAAGCCAGCAGTTGGGGCCCACCCAAGCCAGCAGTTGGGGCCCACCCAAGCCAGCAGTTGGGGCCCACCCAAGCCAGCAGTTGGGCCCCACCCAAGCCAGCAGTTGGGGCCCACCCAAGCCAGCAGTTGGGCCCCACCCAAGCCAGCAGTTGGGCCCCACCCAAGCCAGCAGTTGGGCCCCACCCAAGCCAGCAGTTGGGCCCCCCCCAAGCCAGCAGTTGGGCCCCACCCAAGCCAGCAGTTGGGCCCCACCCAAGCCAGCAGTTGGGCCCCACCCAAGCCAGCAGTTGGGCCCCATCCAAGCCAGCAGTTGGGGCCCACCCAAGCCAGCAGTTGGGGCCCACCCAAGCCAACAGCTGGAAGCACCTAAGAGAACATGAGAGATAGTTCACATGCATGAGAGAGCTCTCCAGGCTGGCGTAGTCACGCCTCCTGGAGTTTTACTCCGTCTGGAGCCATCAAAGCGAAGCATGTATTCTAAGCTCAATGTTCACCCAGTCGTATATCATGTATTCTAGTGGGTACGGACCCTCGAGTACAGACCAGGTAGCGCCAGGTAAGCCTTTTCCTGCTGGCCAACAGCTGGATTGAATTCAATTGCCTTGTGTGGATCATTGTGATGAATTGCTGGTGTTTACGACCCCCTCTCAACGCCAAGGGGGAAAGGCGTTTTAACTCTTGTTTCTAGGTGATTGTCTGAGCGGTCGTTCGCGCCGGGAATACATGTTCTTGCTGTTACTGGAACTGTGCTGGAAGAGGAGCTGTTGAAATTTGATGTGCGTGTTGGTATCGGTTCAGAGAAGAGCCCGGTAGATTTCCAGTGTTTATATCTTGAGGTATATTGACATTTTCTGGTGATCTGGGAGCTCTTGGTTGAGGGGGGGGGGTCTGGAAGCTCTCTGTGGTAGGCCTGGAAGCTGTCTGGGGAGGTCTGGAAGCTCTCTCTGGTAGGTCTGGAAGCTCTTTGTGGTAGGCCTCGAAGCTGTCTTGGGTAGGTCTGGAAGCTCTGTGGTAGGTCTGGAAGCTCTCTGGGGTAGGTCTGGAAGCTCTCTGGGGTAGGTCTGGAAGCTCTCTGTGGTAGGTCTGGAAGCTCTCTGTGGTAGGTCTGGAAGCTCTCTGTGGTAGGTCTGGAAGCTCTCTGGGGTAGGTCTGGAAGCTCTCTGGGGTAGGTCTGGAAGCTCTGTGGTAGGCCTGGAAGCTGTCTGGGGTAGGTCTGG